>NC_056736.1:679932168-679964668 GCF_019279795.1 Protopterus annectens | reverse complement strand
AAAGAAGATAAATATTTGTTGTTTTCCTATCAAGATCACAGATTTGGTACCCAAACTAGAATAGATAAAATATTTGCTACCCATGACTTACACTCTAAAATCATTAATTTCTTAATCACTCCCTGCCCCTTTTCAGACCACAATTCATTGATACTAAAACTTCAAAATGGGTACAAACCATTAAACTTTAACTCCAGAATTCCAGTATATATAACTAAAATTAAAGAGTCCAAACCCTGGTTATTATCTGAATTACAGTTCTTCTTGGATATTAATTACACCACAGAGATAAATAAAATAATGATATGAATACAATGCCCTGTTTGGTATGTACCTCTCAAGACATCTGCAAAAACTGGAAAGGCCACAGAAATACCTCACTAAAAGAATCACAGGTCTAAAGCAGATGCCCTACGCTGACCACCTTAAAAAACTCCAGCTATACTCTGTCTACTCAGAGGCGATCTCTGCTTAACACACAAGGCCATGTCAAACCCAGAGCTGTTGGACATGCCAAACTTAAAGAAATCCCAATCCCTCAGAGCCACACGCTCCAGGGATCTAAACCTTGTCATCACAATAAACAAAACATGCTGGAGGGATAGGTTCCTGACCCAGAGACTCCCCAGACTCTGGAATAGACTGCCAATACATGTCAAGCAGAGCGCCTCTTTGACCCTCTTCAAAAGAACCTTGATGATTGGATGGGAGAAAGGAAATTCTCCCTGGGGATCATGTCAATCGCCCTGCTAGACAGGGGTCCAGGGAAGTAAATTGTGTGGGAGGAAATAGCCAGGGAGTTGTTATGTCTAGGCTTGTATAGGCCCTAGGGCCAATAGCCTAGTACCAACCTATGGACCTATGAACCTATATGGGACTCATTAAAAGCTTACATATATGGTAAAACCCTAACTTGGTATAAAAAAAATCAGAGAATGGGATTCTGAATTATTAGATCTACAATCCAAACTGTTGTCAGTAAAAGCTGAAAAAAATCAAAATCATTCGGAGATGAAAAAGAATGTAGAAATATTAAACAATAAATACAACAAAATTCTAATACAGAAACTAGTTTAGCTTTAGAAAAACTAAAAATTAACACCTTGACCCCTTCTCCCAAATAGCTACATAATTTATCCACAAGAATCAAAATACAATCAAACCTAATAACATTAAAAGTATCTTCCATGAAAAGAAAGGGAAAAATGTCTTGGATATAGGTGACATTATTGATGCCTATAGAAATCACTATATGGAACATTTCCAAAAAGAAAATATACATATCGATCAATTTAATCTAGATGAAAAATGTTCTAATATAAAAAAAAATACCAGAAAAATTAAAACAAGATCTGCAAGCACCCATATCCTAAAAAGAAATTACAGATACAATAAAAGAGGGCAAAAATAATAAAGCTCCAGGTATAGATTACATAATTATGGAAATATATAAACTTTTTCCTTCATAGATACTTTCCCTCTTCCATAAAACTGTATTAGAAATTCAGTCACAAGCTTTAATACCACCCTCTTGGAGATATTCCTTAATTACATCAATCCTAAAGGAAAACAAATCCCCAAATATCTGTACCTCATATAGACCTGTATCATTATTAAATGACTATAAGATATTTATGACAATATTAACTAACAGAATGAAAATACCATCCAAAACAATAAATAATGATCAAACTGGATTTATATATCATAGACACACACATGACAATATTAAACAATAAATACAATTAAATTCTAACCTATTCCAAACAGAACCAAGATGCTATCCTCCAAAAAAATGAAGCCAGTCTGGAGGTCCCCTGCCATAAACAAATTCTACAACAGATGGAAGAAACTGTTGCAAAAGAGAGTAAAATCCCATGAGTGGAGGAGCTCCTTGGTCAGCCTCAGTAAGAAGCTGAGTTCCCTTATAAGATCCTCCAAAGCTAGCTATGAAAACAAAATCACCACTGATTCTAAGGACAACCACAAAGCATTCTATAGCTATGTCAAGAATCTCAATGGCAACACCCAGATCTGCTCTGAGTTACAGCACAATGGCACGAAAATTACAGAACCAACTGATATTGCCAACATCCTGGCTGATAGGTTCAGTTTTATCTTTACCCCCCCCCTCACCCCCTAAAGGGCTCATATCTATACAGGAAGAATGCAGAGTCCCTGTAATCACAACTACACAGGTAAAAGCTGCACTCTCTAAAGCCAAAAACACAGCATCCATGGGACCGGACAACATCCCAGGCTGCATTTTACATGAACTTCAGAATGAACTGGCTTCCCATTTAAGCACCGTGTTCAATCATAGTCTCACATCAGGCTTTGTGCCCACTGAATGGCACACAGCAACAGTTATCCCACTCCACAAAGGAGGAGCCACCACTGTTCCCAGAAACTATCGCCCTATTAGCCTGATGAGCCTGATCTGTAAGGCCATGGAATGTATCATCATGGAACTCATAAACAAAGACATTGGTAACCTACAAACTCTGGACCCCACCCAGTTCGGGTCTGTAAAAGGCAGATCATGCCTCCTGAACCTGATTGACTTCTTTGAGGCAGTCACCAAAGGTGTAGATGAGGGTAAGGTGGTTCACACAGCCTATCTTGACCTCGCCAAGGCTTTCAACACCATCCCCCATTCTGGAATTATAGATAAACTCACTAAACTAGGCATAAATCCTTACATCACAAGATTGGTTGCCAACTGGTTCACTGACGGAACCCACACTGTAATAGATGCAGACTCCAAATCTGACTTCAAACCAGTGACAAGTGAATTACCACAGGGTTCAGTCCTGGGACCTCTCCTGTTTGCTATTTACTTCTCTGAAGTACAGGCTAACACAGAAGGCCTTTGGCTAACAAAGTATACAGATGGCTGCAAACTAGGAGCCATAGTCAAGTCCCCAAATGATGTGGACATCCTACAGAAGAGCCTCACTGAGACAGATGCCAGGTGTCAGAGCTATGGCTTCAAGCTCAATGCCAAAAAGTACATTGTCATCACTTTTGGTAAAAACTCTGTACCCATGAACTACCACATAGGCGGCAGTCTACTTAGCTCTGAATGTGTGATAAGAGACCTTGGGACAAAGGTGGACAGTAGTCTCTCCTTTGATAATCACATCGCCACAGTAGTCAGGAAATCCTTCTACATGGCACACCTCATCATAAAAGGGTCCTCATCCAGGAAAAAAGACGTTATTGTTCCTCTCTACTCAACACTCATTAGACCCATTATAGAGTACAATGCCCCTTTTGGTATGTACCTCACAAGACAGCTACAGCAGCTGGAAAGGCCACACAAGTACACTCACAAAGAGGATTACTGGCCTCAAACAGATGCCCTACACTGAAAGAGAATTAAACTGAGAGAGAATTTGCTTTGGTGTTTCCAAGCTGTCTTTTTGTTTTTTGCTAGATGCCCTACACTGACCATGTCAAAAAACTCCAGCTTTACTCCATAGCATATCGCCTACTCTGAAGTGATCTCTGCCTAACATATAAAGCTATGTCAAATCCAGAGGCCCTATAGAATATTTACTTGAATATAAAGAACTGTTATGGCAATTGAGGGTTAATGCCAGCAGTAATCCAGGACTGAATGATATGGTATCATTGATTAATTTTTTTTAAACTAAAAGCAAACTTTTTATGTAATTTGTTAACTTTTATTATTATATTATTACAACATTATTATTAGAATATTATTAGAATATTTTACTATTTCATATAACTTAAGTTTTTAACATTATTAGATATCTTAAGCAGTGCAACATGACTTGTGGTTTTGTATGTAAGAAAAAGGGAGTCTGTATCTTTAAATATAAATGGTGTTCAACATACATCTGTTAATGATGTATTTGTAATGAGTATTTAAGGAGCTGAGGGGTGATACTCTGTTTTTTTTGAAGAAGTCAACTGTAATTTGTGACGAAAGTGCTCAACATTAAATTTTATTCTTGTTCCTGTGGTGTCAGCTTGCTTTGTGGTTTCCTAGTTTAGTACTGTTTTGTTTGGTTTTCAGTCTTGTCACCACAATAAACATGACATGCTGGAGGGATAGATTCCTGTCCCAGAGACTTCCCATACTCTTGAACAAGCTACCCATCTATGTCAAGCAAAGTTCCTCATTAGCACTCTCCAAGAAAAATCTTGATGAATGGATGGGAAATAGGAAATACACCCCGGGGATCACTTCTATGGCTCTGCTCGACAGGGGCACAGGAAAATAACTTTCTTGGGTGACAGAAGCCAGGGAACCTTGTTGGCTAGGCTTACTTAGGCCCTTGGGCCATAGCCTAGTACTTACCTATGAACATATGAGCCTATCATTTCTCTTATAGATTATGTTAATAAAGAAAATAAAGAAACACTCATAGTTGGCTAGATATAGAGAAAGCCTTTAATTCCTTAAATTGGGAATATTTATTCAAAATCCTAATGCTATTTGAATTTTCTGGATCCTTTATTCATCTCCTAAAGAATATATATATATACAAATAATTTAGTGTCTGTCAAGTTAGTTCCTTTTACCTCTGAATCTATACATATAACAAAAGGCACTAAGCAAGGATGTTCCATGTCACTGATTCTATTTGCTCTGACTATTGAAATATTGGCAGATTCAATTTGTAACAATATAAAAATCAAAGGAATAGATGTTTATGAACAATACAATTCTAAAGTAATGCTATTTGCTGATGACATATTACTACTATTATCTAATACAAAAGAGACATTAGAAGAATTAGATATATTAATTGACAAATTTCACATGACTTCAGGACTCCATTTCAATAAATCAAAATCAAAATTTGTATTTTTAAATAAAAAAAGAACTGCAGACTAAGGGGAATCACATCATAGGGAAACAAGACTCTACCTTAAAATATCTAGGAACTGAGTTATGCAAGGATAATAATGAATTAGTCTCAAAAAACTAAAATAATATCATCAATACAATTAAAATCTCTGTGGAAAATGGAACAAAATAATATTAACATTTGAAGATAGACTACAGTTAATAAAAATCGTTTTACTACCCAAGAACCTATATATAGCCTTGTTAATACAACTGTTACCAGAAAGAATATACTTAAAGAAATAAATTCATGCCTAATAAAATTGCTATGGTTTCCCAAAAGAAACAGAATAGTTTTAATATATCATATCAGACCATGGAAACAGGGAGGATTAATCTTTCCTGATATAGAAACATATATAAAAGCATCAGTATCTAAAACAATCTCAGATTGGATAAGTCCAAATTACTCTGCAAAATTGGAAAGAATTACTAACTGTAATATCAATAAATGAATTTGATTTACAAAAAAAAATTCAAATAATAGATAAAAACAATTTGCCATGGCACATATTATGTATCAGTATGCAATATAACATAACTAAACCCACTAAAACTCGTATGATTAATTATTACATTGACTCATTTAGAAAAATGATTAATGCAAATATGGATTTAAAAATCTGGTTTGATCTTTTAACACCATTTATAGTCACAAATAACGTTCCAAATAAAATATATAGAGAAATTATTAATTCCTGGGAAAAAAAAGGATTTGTTTGCTGGCTCCAATCTATCAAAGAACTAAAAGTTTTAGATATGCAAGTAAGAAAAACAACATACAAAATTCCACAACTGGACTGGCTAACTTTACAGAGTATTCTGTCATCTTCGCAAGATTTAAGTAGAATAATTAACAATTATTCATTTAAAGAAATACCTAAATTTACAAACTACATATATGAAATCATATATAATGACTTTGACATGGGAAACAGTATTTCAAAATGTTACAAAATATTCATAAACTATAAAACAACGGGTCTATATTAGCACAACGGAAACTGTATTGCGCAAATCCCGTTTGAGTGACACTAAATGTGCAAATATCCCAAATATTGCAAGAGTGAACAGAGATCGCCGTAGGGAATTCTTCCCTTTACTTCAATACAGTGCGATCTCGGAGTTGTTATATTTAAGTAGCCGGGGGGCACAGCTCCCCATGTGGGGGGTGCAGGGGGGCTTGTCCCCCTGCATAAAACATTTAGTGACAGTTTTCATCTTTTAGTTTTTTTATCAGATTCGAAATTTGCGATATTCGCACATTTGGTGTTGCTCAAACAGGATTCGCACAATGCAGTTTTCATTGTGCTAATATAGACCCTAAAACAACACCCAAAACCTCATATTGCAAATATATAACAAAAGGACACTCAATACAATTAACTGAAGATATTAAAAAAATATCTTACTATCAATAAAATATACATGCTTTACACAATACTGAAACTTTTTTAATTGGAAATGCTAGCACAGAGCATTCTTAACCCCAGACAGAATCAGTAAAATTAGTTCTTTCATAAAAGGAATATGTTGGATATGTCAGCAAGTACACAATGCAGATTGGAACCACATTTTCTTTGATTGTGTTAAAATTGAGCCATTTTGGAATGGTATTAATAATTTTCTACAGACTTTATTTAATGAATCATTTTATTTAACTAAAGCTCTTGCATTACTAAATGTGAATGAAGGTCCTCATTTGAATAGGTCAAACATGTATCTAGTATGGACTATACTTGCAATTTCAAGGAAGTGTATAACAAGAAGATGGAATACAAACACAATACCAATTTTGGAAGACTTCTACAGCCTACTGAAGACCACAGCATTATTGGAAATTAAAATTAAACAACTATGAATTTATCCAAAGCCATTTATCAACAGCCCTTGGGGAAAAGTCTTATTGTTGATTGACACTATACAATAATTGATCAGACACTCTGATAATGGATGGACATACTTATAAAGTAACTGTAAACATTAAGATCTTTTATAGTATCTGTTACAGGCTAATGTAAATAGTGTGCATAGTTATTTAAGGTGTTATGTATAAATTCTATGAAATTCAATCAATTGTATTTGAAAAATAAAAAAATTTTGAGAAATAAAGCAGACATACACACGCACACACTCACACACACACACACACACACACACACACACACACACACACACACACACACACACACACACACACACACACACACACACACACACACACACACAGAGTTATGTAGCCTCCTTCATGCCCATTCAGACACACCCACAACCACACACATATCTACACACATATACACACTAACACCCGCATCCTTACATCTTCATTTTACTTATCTGCACTACATGTACTCCTACGGGACAGAAAGGTGACCTCTGTGATTTTATGGCAGTCACTTTTTCCTCCTACAGTAACATCTAATCACTCTAAGTAAAGTGGAATCCATGGGCATTTCCAAGCCCCAGAGCATGACAAATTCGTATTTGACATTCCCCTGGCTGCTGCATTAGTTTGCAGCTTCAACCATGAGACAGCTCTCTACACCAAGACCCCTGTGAGGGGACAAACTTCAAGACTAGAGCATTTGTGAATTCAAAAAGGCATAAATCTTTTAAGCTAAGGCTTCTGTTTCATGCTCAACCTTACTGAATCCCATGAAATATGTTCTTTCAAAAGTCTTGTCTAAAGTCTCCCTCCAAGTTGCTGTCTTTAAAATATGACTGTAACCATTTAGCCCTACTTTTCACCAGCACACATAATACTTATTAATTTAACAAGTATTTACCTATAATGACACAAGTTGCATAAACACTAAAAGTAAAATAAAAAATATGAAACAATGTGCTTGTTTCATGCAGAAAATATATTATAGTAAGTACTTTTCTTTAATATTTGTTAAGGACTTCATCAGATGGCAACAGTGAAGAAAGTCAGTTTAAATAGCTTTCTTTAAAACTGAATGAAAGTCTATCAATATCAATGAAATTCTGTTAATAATGTCAATCTATGAGCAGCCTTTGAGAAAAAAATCTGTTGAATATTAATAAAACACCATATGTGAAATAAGGCATCATGGTTATGGATGGTGCAGACACTATTGCATGTTAAGGGGTGTTGTGAGGTATGAGCCCAAATGGCAGATTCCTTAAAATCACTTAGTGTGCAATGATGTGTCTGTGCTGTGCATACCCCCAAGTGCCCTATTATGGGTCTATATTATATTTTCGAAAGTTTCAAACATCGAACACCATATGATCGACAACATATGAGCGATGTTTGAAATTTCGAAAATATAATAAAAAAATAAAAAACTATACTTACCTAAATGCTGTAGGCAGGGGGGGGCCCCTGCACCCCCCACACCCCTGCTACTTAAATATTCCTACTCCGAGATCACACTGCATTGAAGTAAAGGGAAAATATTCCCTAAGGCAATTTCCATGTTACGCACATGATGTTTCGACATTTCGACCAATCAGGTTCGCTCAATACACGTTCGTCATTTACAATTTTCGATCACGCAATAGGAACCCCCCTATTATAATTCTCAAATGGGCATCTATATTTTTTACGGTCTAAATCTTACATTTAATAGTTTGCATATAATAATTATATGTTTTAGAGCATATTTTAATGCAAAAAAGATCCTCCACTCATTTTGTAACTTACCGATTGTTATGCAGGACTAAAACTTTTTAATAGTGTAGGATTTTGGTATGAAATTTTCATGTCAGTCATTTAAGTGATCCTTCTGTCAAACTAATTTGTAGTATTGCATAGTTCAGTTTACAAAGAGGCCCTAACACTACACAACACAATCCAACTGAGTTCTGGCAGGTGAATGACTCTAGATGAGGGTACTAACATATCAGGAGCACAGTGCTTCACAGACATGTGTACTGTTTTTCAGGTAACACAGTCTCAAAAATATTCATAACAGTAATCATTCTGGTAGCAGTTCCAACAACTTAAAGCAAGCAGTAATACTCCCCCATCATTTTTAAGTTGGTTTATAGGTTTGTAGACATATAAGTGTATATTAGACAAATAACCATTTAGGCATTTATAAGCTTAGCCAAGCTTCCCAATTGTATCCTACAAGTTTATATGGCTTAGAGGTTATTTTAAGGGGTATATGTGAGCTAGGGTGAGATTTACAGTCTGCTTCTGTCCACTGGAGACATAGTTGCTAGACCTGGGGTGTATTTCTGATTTCCCATCCACTGGTTCAGGTTTCTCTTGAATAGGGTTAGGGAAGAACTCTACTTCACAGATAGAAAGCCTATTCCAGAGAAGAGAAATTTTCTGAGAGACATACTTGTCCCTCCGACATGCCCTATTTATGTCACAAGCAAAGCTTAAATCTGTTTTGTGGATATGAAAAGGTCCATCAAAGTGGGATCCAAGGATACCTCATCTGCCAGACATAGATCACTTCTCAACACACTGTAGGAAAAAGAGTATATAACAGGGCTTTGAGGTGATCTGCATAAAGCATGCTGTTTAAAACCCGTATTCTGTTTCTGAGAAACCTCTGTGGACATTCCAGTTGTTGCATGTGCCTGGTCAGGTACATAGCGAAAGGAGTGTTGTACTCAGTGATGGGCCTGATGAGGGCTGAATACAGTGGAACAATAACTTTCTTGTATTTAGATGCCATACCCCTGCTTATCAGTTGAGTAACATAGAATGATTTCTGTAGTACCTTAGACACATGCTGCTTGAAAGCCAGGTTACTATCTACACGCATACCCAAATCTCTGACTACTGATTCTACTGCTATTATGGGGGCGTTATCAATGAGTAATTTCCTAGTGTGTCTGACTTCCCAAAGAGTGGTGTTATGTATTTTTTGGCATTGAGTCTTAAGCTGTGGCTTTGGCACCAATAATTTGTCTATGTTAACCCTTCCTGTAGGATATTAATATCTTGGGGAGATTTTATGACTGCTCCTAGTTTGCAATCATCTGCAAACTTGGTCATCTACAGACCCGTGATGCTGACCTTGACTTCTAAGAAGTAAATGCCAAAAAAGGAGCCAAAACCAGCATAGAGCTTCTTTGGAACTCCACTAGTGACTGACCTCTGTGCTGGTTCTACAACTCTTAGGTTAACTTTAATCAGATTTTGATGGCAATTTTTATGTTTGTTTTATTTTTATCCTAACTTCTTGTGTCCTATCTGAGAGCCGGATGGATATCCAGTGCATAACGTAAGTGCTTATGTCGATATCCATGAGTTTGTATACCATAGTGGGGTATACTATTAAATGCCTTAGTCAGGGTACGGTCAGCAGTATGCACCATTTTGCCCTCATCTGTAGCTTTGGTGACCTTCTGAAAGCAGTCTACCAGGATGAGCAGGCAAGAGCTACCCTAGACAAAAAACAAACTGGGTTAGATCCAGTGTTTGAAGATTTTCTATTACCTTATTAATCATTTCCATGATACTTCTTTCTATGCCTTTACTCTTGAGACTAGTCAGACTTGTATATCTGCACTTACCAGGGGTCCACTGAGTGCCCACCCTTGTGTACAGGGATGACAGCTGCAGTTCCACATTTGCGTGGCACAAAGCCTGTCTGGTGGTTATGATTAATCAGTGACTCCAGTGGTCCCAACAGGTCATGTTTCAAGACATTTAGTAGGCATTCTGTGATATTAACAAAGCCCATCAATGCAGTGTCTTTGGCCTTAGAGAACACATCTAGGATCTTATCCCTAGTGGCAATTATGGGGTTGTTTGATGGTATTTACTGGGGGGCAACCAGGGGATAAAGAGGGGGTAAAAGTGGTGCTGAATTTGTCAGCCAACAGACTTGCTATATCTTCCTGCAATGTGTATGTGGCTCCATTAACAATCAGTTCTACAAACTGCTGTATGCTGCCTTTGAGGTTTCGGACATAGCTAATGAAATCTTTGTGGCTGTCCATTGCCTGGGAGGCTATCTTTAACTCAAATTTAGCTTTAGTATTTTTAATTTGCCCTATTAGTTGTTTATTTAAAAGGCTGAGTGTGTTCTTACCATGCTAGATGTAGAGCTTCATAATCTTGGCTAGGAGTTTGTTTCCTTTGTCATACAGCCTGTTTTTGTTTAGTTGATGTACTTACTGCCGCCTAAAATATTCATTGGTGTAATAATTTTTGTAGCAACTCCTGAGAACTGAAAAACACATTTATGCAAGCAGTAATATCCTTCTCACCCCATCATTTTTCTTAAGTAAATTAAGTTGATAGTATGCTTTTTGCCTTTTTTAATTAGGTTTCTATGTTAATGTTTACATATGTTATATTTCCATTTCAATATGTATGTGTATTTATGTTGTATTTTATTTTTGTGTATGGTATCTTCGGCTTTACCTCAAGTAAAACAATAACTGGTGAAGTATTTCTACTACAATTGTGTGGTGAGTCTTAATTTGAGTTCTAGTTTAGAGTTGCTGTTTTCTGTTGCTATGGGAACAGTGTTTGCTTCATGCTGTTCATTTCCTGTCTCTTCCAACATGCTTCATTTCCTGTTTATGGGGTGTAACCTTCCATTTTCATCTTTTTGGATGTATTTTTATCTATCTGGATGTCTTTTATTGCTGCCAATCAGGTAGTGTAGTTAAATTTGACATTTTACTGCTTTTATTGTTGAAAGAGTCTTTATGTCACAGTCTTGATTCCTGATATGTTCTAAGTCTTTTATTAGTTTCTGTGCAGACTTAGTAATGTATTTGAGCTGTAGTGTGTATTTCTGGTTCAGTGCTGTTTTTATTGATTTGCTGTTGTTTTTTTGGAGTGTTTAAGCGTTTGGTAGTTTTTCTTTGCTGAATGACTTTTCAAGATTTGGCTGGTAATTGGATTTTGAAGTCTGGGCAGAAGAAGAGATCTATAACCTGCAGAAGCTTTTCCCCATGCAAGGAACAGATTTCTTGTATGGGTAGCTCGCAATCTAATTGATCGATCTTCCTTGCCCATTACATAAATTTTAACAAATTAACGTAGCACACACATTATAAGTTTACAACATTTTTGTTCTTGAAAGAAAACAACAGAAGAATAATGAATTTTTGTCTTTGCTTATATTTTCTGTTCAGGCCACTTCTATAGTATCAAAAGGTTGGAAATAACTCTAAAATTCACCCTGGAGTACCTATAATGCTATGGTCTCTACACCCCAGCTTAATCTATTTATTTCACAGTTATTACCATGCATACCTTAACAGTTGTGGTATTGAAAGGATGCAGAAGCTAAGTTGAAAAGTAATTATTTTTTGCTCAAGTTTTTTCCTCAGGCCATCACTGGAGCAAAAGATAGGAAAATAGCTCTAAAATGTACATCAGAGGACGTATAATCCCATGGCTCATATGCTCCCAGACTGTCATCTTAATTTGATTATCTGTTCTACAGTTAATGTTTGTACTTTCTTGGCCAATTAGGGTGTGATGACAGGTTGCAGGAAAGACAAAGATGAACAGTAAAACTGACTTTTTTGTCAGGATTTTTGTTCAGGTCATTGTTGAATCCAAAAAGGCTGGAAAAAAAACTCTAAAATATATATCACAACATTTAGAGCCTTCAGTGCTTCCAAGGTTCTAGCAGCCACAAGTCCCCCAATTAAATTCAGTTATTTTCTTCATAGTTGTTCAAGTAACACCTCTCCCAGGTGGGGAGTATTGAGAAGATGCGTGAAAAAAGCTGAAGAGTAGGACAAAAGGTGCAAAAAAAGTATGGAAAAAGTTATCTTGTTAATGTGAGGAGGTCATGTTGGAGAGCAAATTAAGGGTGGAGATACTGGGGATGTGGATGAGATAGTGGGCAGCAGTGTGGTGCCATGGAGCCATGGGGCCCTTCACTTAGGATGCAATTTCACCTACAGTCTGCTCTGTTCCAGAGTGTATTTAGGTAAGAATACTTTTGCGGTATGTTTTTCATGCAATGCATTGTCTGCTTCTGTTTATCTTTGAATACTGCAGCATTCCAGGGATAACAATCTACAAAATTAAGCAATTATCTCAGAGTAGTGAAGTTAGTAACTTGACATACCACATTTTCTGTGTATTTCTGCAAAAAAAAAAAAAATAATAATCCTTGTTTTCCCGCCTTTCTCGACTAGTTTAGACCAGTATACAGGCATTGCTGCATTCTGGGCTGTGGTGTAGTTCCTGTGTTGTCCATTACCTTACTTGGATAGAAGGAAGTTTCTTTGCTCACCAGTGGGAGTGGGGAGCCTTGAGCAGCCTACCTGTCCTTGGGGGAAGTGACCTCAGCACAAGAAGCTGTTAGTAATTGGTTGTTTGGGACCATTCCTAGCTCTTTTGTAGTTCACTGCTTAAAATCCGCCTATACTGCTCAGACAAGCTCCATGTGGGTTTACAGAGTGGTCCTAGCAGCAAGGAACTGACTACCTTCTGGATTTAAGTATCTTTGCTTTTTCACTGAAAATAGCTTCTGCTGCTTACTTTGAACTAGCCTGAACTGTTTTTACTGATTACTGCATTTATTTTAAAATCTGCACTTAAAGTTACAATTAAATTTAGTCGAAAGTTTGCTTGTTTGTTTGTTTAATTGAACTGTGGAGGCTACCCACTAAAGTGTGCAAGCCTGTGTAACTAATTTATCACTGTCTCTGCATTTTCTGTGTATGTCTGCAAAAAAATAAAACAAAAAAATAATCCTTGTTTTCCCGCCTTTCTCGACTAGTTTAGACCAGTATACAGGCATTGCTGTATTCTGGGCTGTGGTGTAGTTCCTGTGTTGTCCATTACCTTACTTGGATAGAAGGAAGTTTCTTTGCTCACCAGTGGGAGTGGGGAGCCTTGAGCAGCCTACCTGTCCTTGGGGAAGTGACCTCAGCACAAGAAGCTGTTAGTAATTGGTTGTTTGGGACCATTCCTAGCTCTTTTGTAGTTCACTGCTTAAAATCCGGCTATACTGCTCAGACAAGCTCCACGTGGGTTTACAGAGTGGTCCTAGCAGCAAGGAACTCGAAAAAGTGACTACCTTCTGGATTTAAGTATCTTTGCTTTTTTTCACTGAAAATAGCTTCTGCTGCTTACTTTGAACTAGCCAGAACTGTTTTTACTGATTATATTTTAAAATCTGCACTTAAAGTTACAATTAGAAAGTTTGCTTGTTTGTTTGTTTAATTGAACTGTGGAGGCTGCCCACTAAAGTGTGCTAGCCTGTGTAACTAATGTATCACTGTATCTGCATTTTCTGTGTATTTCTGCAAAAACAAAAACAAAAAATAATCCTTGTTTTACCACCTTTCTCGACTAGTTTAGACCAGTATACAGGCATTGCTGTATTCTGGGCTGTGGTGTAGTTCCTGTGTTGTCCATTACCTTACTTGGATAGAAGGAAGTTTCTTTGCTCACCAGTGGGAGTGGGGGGAGCAGCCTACCTGTCCCTTGGGGAAGTGACCTCAGCAGAAGAATCTGTTAGTAATTGGTTGTTTGGGACCATTCCTAGCTCTTTGTAGTTCACTGCTCAAAATACTGCTCAGGCAAGCTCACTACCTTCTGGATTTAAGTATCTTTGCTTTTTCACTGAAAATAGCTTCTGCTGCTTACTTTGAACTAGCCTGAACTGTTTGTTTACTGATTACTGCATTTATTTTAAAATCTAAAGTTACAATTAGCGAAATTTAGTCGAAAGTTTGCTTGTTTGTTTGTTTAATAGAACTGTGGAGGCTGCCCACTAAAGTGTGCTAGCCTGTGTAACTAATTTATCACTGTCTCTGCATTTTCTGTGTATTTCTGCAAAAACAAAAACAAAAAATAATCCTTGTTTTCGCTTATACAGGCATTGCTGTATTCAGGGCTGTGGTGTAGTTCCTGTGTTGTCCATTACCTTACTTGGATAGAAGGAAGTTTCTTTGCTCACCAGTGGGAGTGGGGAGCCTTGAGCAGCCTACCTGTCCTTGGGGAAGTGACCTCAGCACAAGAAGCTGTTAGTAATTGGTTGTTTGGGACCATTCTACGGTTAAACAAGGTTAAACTTTTTAGAACTAAAGCATTTTGTATACAGGTAAAGCACTCTTAAACAAAAAGTACTTCATTCACCTAAATTCTGTTGAGTACCCATTTCCTATAGGTCCTTTCTGACTCAGTTACACAGCAATCTTTTTCACTATTTCTAGCATCCTGTTCAGCTGGTGAATGCCTCATGTACACAGACAACCCTCTCCTCCCCAACAAATACAAATATATGCGAGAGATGCAACTATAGCCAAAACTGAGGCTGAGCTCTCTCAATTCAGTGACCAGTCAGGAGGAGAAGGTAACCACGACACCAACAAACCCAGTCTCACATAGAACTATCACAACTGCAAACCAAACACATAAACACACGAAACATACTTGGGCGCTGATTAAAAAAAACAACAGAGGCCTCCAGACACACCCAAGCAGCCACCACCTCAAGACATAGCACATGCAACACATAGTTCACAAAGTCAGTGTGCTAAACAGTCACAGCCTTAAGGCCAAACAACCCACAGCAAGTACAAATATGACTCAGTCGAGACATAGAGGATTATGTAGCCGAACAGGGTATGACCCTGACCCTGAGCAGCATCTTACGCCACCAAGAATGATGCCACAGTACAAAGACAAAATGATCAGTTTTAACAATTGGCTTAATTACTGGTGTCATTCTAAGGGGATCCAGTGTCTGTCTGCTTGGGATGACATGCTTGACAACCCCATAGTGCCTTTTTAGGCAAGGCTCAAATGACAAACCTACCTCCCTAGAAAACACAAGTGGAAAAACTAAGGGTAATGCTGCTCAATGCCAGAAGTCTAAAAGCCCTCCTCAGTATAGAGAACATCGATGTCTGTGCAGTGACTGAAACCTGGTTCAAGGCTCCTGAGAGCACCCCAGCACTATCAGGTTTTACCTCATATCATGCTTTCCGCCCCAAAACTTGGACCGAACCACAAAGGAGAGTATCCATTTTCATCAAAGATACCCACACCTCCAGGTTAGTGGGAGACTATCCAGGTGCAACTAACCATAGGCAAAACTGCCTTACAGTTTGTAGCATGCTACAGACCACCCTCTCAAACTCAGGAACCCCACACAGCCTTCCTGAAGACACTGGAGAGTATGAATGTCTCTCCAAATACCATCATTTTGGGAGACTAAACATAGACTGGGAACATTACTCAAGTCCCAACACCAATTCATAAACTCAAATGCAATGGAACAAATAGTCACCATTCCCACAAGAGGAGACAATATACTAGACCTGATCATCACAAACATGGGGACAAAATGCTCCACACCAGAAGTATATCCCTCTTTGGTAAGGTCAGACCATAAATTAATCTCACTGGAAATCCACATCCCCACCCCCCTGCACAAAGGACCACAGTGAAGAACTTCCAAAAGCAAACTTCACACTTCTTAAGACTGAAGTGGTATCCTTCAAGGCCCCTGGGCCAGTGGAAACCACAACCCACACTGCTGAATCCTTTGCAAATGCCTTTCAAGAATGCATGGATCATGCAATCCCAAATAAAACCAAGACCCATTCCCAGCCATAAACAAACTTTACAACAGGAGGAGGAAGCTACTACATGACAGAGCAAAATCCCTAAAAGGGAAGGCATCTCTGATCAGTACATAAAATCATCCAAGGCCAACTTTGAGAGAAAAGACAATCACAAGGCCTTCTTTAGCTATGTTAGAAACCTGGGTGGAAACTCCCAGATATGCTCAGAGTTAGTCCAAAATGACACAAAATACACTGAACCCACTGACATTGCCAACATTCTGGCAGACAGGTTCAGTGCAAAAAGGAGAAATAACTATCCCAGCAGAGTGTAGCCTCCTAACATCTCAGATGCCCAGGTGAGCACAGCATCAATGGGACCGGATGGTGTCTCGGGCTGTGTGCTACATGAACTCCAAGAGGAACTAAACCCACACATAAGGCTGCTGTTTAATCTTAGCCTTACTACAGGAGGCAACAGTGGCCCCACTTCACAAAGGCAGTGCTTCTATGGACCCTGGAAATTACCACCCCATAAGCTTGACGAGCCTGGTCTGCAAAGCTATGGAGAGGATCATTATGGAACTCATAAACAAAGACATTGGGGACCTACAGACATTGGATCCTACCCAATTTGGCTTTGTCAAGGGCAGATCCTGCCTTTTGAACTTGGTCAACTTTGAAACAGTCACTAAGGCCATTGATGAGGGTAAGGCAGTTCACACAGCCTACCTTGACCTTGCAAATTTGACACAATACCCCACTCGGGCATCATAGACAAACTCACCAGCTTAAATGTAAACCCATATGTCACAAGATGGGTTGCAAACTGGCTCAAGGACAGAACCCACAGGGTCAGAGTTGCTGGAGCTATGTCAGACTCTAAGCCAGTCACAAGTGGTGTCCCACAGGGCTCAGTCCTGGGACCCCTCTTGTTCGGCACTTATTTTTCCGAGGTACAGGCAAACATAGGAGGATTGTGGCTGACAAAGTTCGGAGATGACTGCAAACCATAATTGATACTCCAGCAGACACAAACATCCTTCAGAGAGGCCTCATAGAAATGGATAATTGGTGCCAGAGCCATGGCCTTAAGCTGATCGCCAAAAAATGTATAGTCATACCCTTTGGGAAAAACAAATTACCACATAGGCGGTAATCCATGGAAGAGGTAATCAGGGACCTAGGGACCCAGGTTGACAGTAACCTCTCATTTGACACTCACATTGCCAAAGTGGTTAGGAAGACCACCATTGCCCACCTTATCATGAAGGGTTTCACATCTAGATCAAGAGAGGTCATTGTGCCCCTGTACTCTTCTCTTATCAGGCCAATGATTGAATACAATGCCTCATTTGGGATGTATCTCACCCGACACCTGCAGCAGTTGGAAAGACCCCAAAAGTTCCTCACCAAGAGGATAAAGGGTCTTAAACATGTCATATGCTGCCCGACTGAAAAAACTCCAGCTCTATTCAACTCAGAGGTGATCTGTGCCTGACATACAAGGCCATGTCCCTTAATTAATGGACATGCTCCACCTCAGAAAATCCAAATCCATCAGAGCCACGAGAACAAGTGACTTAAACAGAAATAAATAGATTCATAACCCAGAGGCTCCCTACACTCTGGAACAGAATCCCAGTCCATGTTAGGCAGAGCCCTCACTGACTCTATTCAAGAGAAATCTCAACGAGTGGATGGGGGGTCATCTCTGTGTCACTACTAGACAGAGGCATAGTAAACTAAACCCTAAAAGGGCGTAGTATTCTCATCACATACACTCTGGCTAGGCTTATAAATGCCCTAGGGCAGATAGCCTAGTACGAACCTATGAACCTATGAACCTATATGTGTAGCTATGTAGTATTAGATAAGTAAATAAAGTGGTATATTCACATTGCAATACCTTGTGCTGTATCACTTCTCATCTGAAAACAAGTACTCATTTATTCAGAGCTTCCTTGTGCCTGGCTTGGACACCTGTGAATACAAGACTTGAATTGCTTTTAAAACCATCTGGACCTACAAAGCTGATACAAGTATTTTTTTTGCACTTGCTGTAACTACTTCAGTGTTGTTTAACACATCTGTGCTTTATTTATTTATTTTGTTGAATTTATCACTATTTTTCAGCCTGCACTTGTTAAAGAAATGCCATCTGTTTGTTATTCTACTGTTCTTAGGATTTTTTTAACAGTATTCTGATATTTCCTAACCTCCTCTGATGCTGTAAAAGATGTTCTGAGTTTTCCAAAGTTGCAAAGTTTTTGTATGTTGTGAACATTTCTCAGGGTTAGTCAACTTATTTCCAAGGATTCCTGATATTGCAGGAATTCTGACTTGTGTTGTAAAGCATTTATCTGATTTATCTGAGGATTCAACTCTATGAAAGTCTTTCATTCTCCCACAATTCCCAGCTGCTCGAAGAGCTGCAGGTTTGTACTGAGGGTGGTAACACTGCAGGTCTTCTAATAGTATACTAATAAACACCCTCACTTTGACGCTTAAGTGACTATCTCCTACTCCTTCCCATGTAGAAATTGTTTTTCCTTGCCTTACATAGCATAGGCTAGATTCAGGCCTGCTGAATCTAGACTGTTTGGTATCACTGTGCTCTTAAACAAGCCATCTTACATTAAATTAAGAGGGCCTCCCTGCACCCTTGTGGCAGAAGTGTGTAGCTCAGGGACCCATCTGAGTGGGGGATTTTGAGAGTAAAGCTCAATTTGGGCTTTCCTCTTAGTAGTTGTGTTAAAAACGGTTTAGATTTGCCTGTATATAAGACTCACATTTGCTTATTGCTGTTCACCATCCAACATGGTTTATCAGTGCCCTGTATAGATGCAAATGCCTGGGAATATTATTTTTCCCCAAAGATCTTCCATTAGAACCCTCTGCTGAGCAAGTGGCAACTTATTTGTGTTCTAAGCAACATTCGCACACTTATCATCCACAATCTACTATACACTCACTGCCTTTGCTACTCCAAGTCAAACTAGCCCACTAATTAAGCCAAAGTCCTAAGTCCAGCTAGCTCACTTCCTTCCCAAATACCACAGTCAGAAATATCCTGCCACAATGGCTGGGCAGATTCCCATCATTTTCCTGCCAGCTTGATTGATATGGGCATCTTGAGGCAATGTGACAATTGCTTCATTTATACTGGCAACCATTTACTCCTAAATCAAACTAACACCCTATGTGAGAGATGCAAATACACTGTGGAACTGGAGTCAGTTCTCTCACGTGAAAACAAACTAGACATCAAACAGGTTGTCAGTACACATGCTTCACCGCTCACACAAAATAAGGTCACAACACATAAACCCACATGTGTGGAGGTACTTACTGAAAGCCTACCAAAAGAACAGAGACCTCCCAAATGCACACCAACCACACTCACCACTAAGCAAAAAGAAAAACACTACACATATCAACACATACTCCTGTGTCTCAACAAATAAGCTTCTAAGGCAAAACCCAGCAAATGCCTTGGTCATAGGCTACTCCATAGTGAGATACACAGATGCCCCTCTCACCAGACTGGACAAGCTGAAGGTCATGGTCAGCTGCCTGTCAGGTGCCAAGATCCTTCAAATCATGCATGCACTCAAGTCACTCAACAATTACCATTATGACTCTGTCATACTCCATCTTGGAGTGAATGACTTGAGACGTACCATTCTGGACTATATGAAGAGAGACATAATGAAGGTCTCTGATTATGTGTCCCAAACAGTTATGTCCCTAGCCCTAAGCCATATCCTTCCCTCACTCAGGATGATGCCGCAGTATAAACAAAAAAATATTGACCTTAACAATTGGCTTAACTTCTAGTGTCAGTCCAGGGGGATCCAGTATCTGTCAGTCTGGGAGGATATGGTAGACAGATATCGCTGCTTTGCTAGAGATAGTCTTCACCTGTCCCCCCCAGGCTTTCAGATACTGGCAAAGGCCATTGTCTCCCCCATAGTGCCTTTTTAGGTTATGTCAAAACAACAAATTTTCCAACATAATGAAATTTAATCGAGACAAACTCAGAGTCCTGCTGCAAATGGCAGGTGTTTAAACACAAAACTGCACTCCCAGGAAGCACTCCTCACCTTGGAGGATGCTGACATCTGTGCAGTTGCCAAGATATGGTTCCCGGCTGCTGTGAGCAATCCGGCCATGCAAGACTACAACGCCTTCCACATGATCAGACCTCGAAATGAACATGAAAGTACCAAAGATGGAGGTCTGTCCATCTTCATTAAAACCAAATACATTTTCAGACTGGTCAAACAGCCTGACTCTCTTGAACTACTCCATGTCCAATTAACTACTGGGAAAGTACCATTCCACATCAGTGCTAGCTATAGATCCCCCACCATGAGCCAGGATAAGCACCCCGCCTACCAGAATTGACTGGAATCCCTCGCCATACAGCCAAACACCTTAGTCATGGGAGATTTCGACTATCCTTCCATAGACTGGGGGACATACACAAGCAAAAACACACTCACCCAGAGGTTCCTGGATTTTCTTAACATAAATGCTGTGGAACAGATAGCCTGCACCCCCACTAGGGGCTGTAATGTTCTGGACATAGTACTCACCAACATGGGGGGGGTCACTGTACTTCCCCATGCATGATGCCCTCCATGGTCAGGTCAGACCACAGATCAGTCTCATTTGAAGTAACTAAATAAACAGGTAAACCAACATGTTCTTGCACAAGAAGCAGTCACTTTAATATGATAAAATCACCAGAGACTTAGCACTTTCACCTTTTACAATCCAGACATCATCAGAGTCAAATAAAAATTCACAACAGTCACATTAATAGGAAGAACAGACTGACATAATTTCCTGTAACATCATGCATTCATGAATAATGTACTAGTTTATGAATGACATCCATGTTATTAGAATTATTGCAATAACAGAATAAAATACTGAGTAATAAAACCATATATATGTTGTTAAAAATTGTTTAAAAATATTAGTTTTGAAAAAAAAAATGTTTCTTTCCTAAAAACTGCTAGCATTCACTGAGGTTTGAAGGAGCTTGTTTTGCTCGTTTTGTCAATGCCTGGATTGTAAAACGTGAAAGTGCTAAGTCTCTGGTGATTTTATGGTATTAAAGTGACTGCTTCTTGTGCAAGAACACGTTGGTTTGCCTCTTTATTTTTTTACTGTATCTACCACACTGCTTCTGCATTTGCATCTGCTGTCCATTTCATTTGAAGTAACTACTGGAACTGACACCCTCACAGGAACAAAAATTATAAATAACTTTACCAAAGGTAACTACAGCATAATAAGCAATGGTATAAAAAGCTTCTTACCACCCACAATCACAGACACCAATGATCACTATGCAGAAGTGTACACAAATGCTCTGTACAAATGATTAAGTGACAGCCTAAACACTGCTGTACTTGACCTGATCAAAACCAGATCTTTCCATAAAAACAAGCCACTGTGGTAGACTTCAAGTATAAACAGATTATATAACAAGAGGAAGAAACTGTTGTCCAAAAGCAAGAGAGATATCACTTTGCAGAGGAAGAGTTCCCTTGTAAGCCTAAACAAGAAAATCAGAAATCTTGTAAACTCTTCTAAAACAAATTACAAAACTAAAATTGCACTCCTAGCCAAGGATAATCATAAGGCATTCTTTAACTATGTCCAAAGTCTAAAACGGAGTGCCCAGCTGTGTGCCAAAGTGGTTATAGTTGGGATTACTCATACTATACCAGAAGATGTCGCCAACCTGCTAGCTGACAGATTCAATGAAAATGTCACCCCCTATCCCAACCAACTATATCTGAAAGAACACCTGACACCAGTCCTCTGCCTAGTATCTCTAGAGAACATGATATCTCTATGCTCGCCAAGTGCCAAAACACGGCCTCAGTGGGACCAGATAATAATATCCCAGGTTGTTTACTACACAATCTAAAACAAGACCTAGTCAACCCACTTGGCGTTCTCTTTAATCACAGCAACAGTAATTCCCCTACACAAAGGGGAGCCATCAACTGACTCTGGGAACTACAGACCCATAAGTCTAACCAGCCTCATCTGCAAGTCCATGGAAAGAATTATCATGGTCCTTATCATCAAGGACATAAGTGACCTCCAAATGCAGGACCCAACCCCGTTTGGCTTCATTAACTGTAGATCATGCTTATTAAACCTGGTAGACTTCTTTGAGAATGTCAACAAAGCCGCTGATGAAGATAAGGCAGTGCACACAGCCTATCTCGATCTTGCCAAGGCTTTCAACACAATCCCCCACTGTAGCATCATTGAGAAACTCTCCCAGCTGGGGATTAACCCTTACATTACTAGAGGAGTAGCCAATTGGCTCACCAACAGAACACACTCTGTCAAAACTGGTGACTCCACTTCCACCAGTAAACCTGTCACCAGTGGAGTACCACATGTGTCTGTGTTGGGCCCCTTACTGTTTGACATCTATTTCTCAGAAGTCCAGGCCAAAGTAGACAGCCTCTGGCTCACCAAGTTTGCTGATGATTGCAAACTGGGAGCAATCATTGAGTCCCCCAACAATGTCAACATATTACAAGAAGGGCTAACACAAATGAATGATTGATGCCAAAGCCACGGTCTAAAACTAAATGCAAAAAATGTATTATTATTATACCCTTTGGCAAAACGGAATTCTCTACAAATTGCAATATGGACAGCACCCCCCTGAATTCCAACCCAGTGGTGCAAAACTTGGGAACACAGGTTGATAGCAATCTGAACTTTGACCACCAAATTTCCACAGTGGTAAGGAAAGCCTTCTACTTAGTGCACCTCATAACCAAGGGCATAGCATTCAGATCAAGGGATGTTATAACTCCATTGTACTTGACCCTCATCAGACCACTAACAGAGTATAATGCACCCTTTTGCATGTACCTCACCAGACACCTGCAGCAATGGGAGAGAGGGAGAGACCTCAGAGGTTTCTCACTAAGAAAATACAGGGACTCCAAACCATGATCTACATGGACAGGCTGAAAGTCTTGTCACTATAATCTGTATCTTATAGGCTGCTGACAGATGACTTGTGCCTGGCCTATAGAGCAGTCTCCGACCCTGCCCTAATGGAAATGCTGTACATCCACAAATCAAATGGCACAAGAGTCACTTGCTCTAAGGATCTCAATCTAGCCTGTGACATTAACAGAACATGCTGGAGAGGCAGATATGTCTCCCAGAGACTGCCACTTAGACTTCCTATTCATGTAAACAGAGATCCTCACTGACCCTATTCAAATGAAATCTAGATAATTGGATAGGAGATGGTAAATTCACTCCTGAGGTGGCACCCATATCCCTCATGGATAGGGGTAGCTAGTGTTGATCACAGACACACTCTGTTCATAAATTAATTCTGCAAACTACCCAAAAAGAACAAATGGGGATTCTTGGGATTACCATGGCTAGGCTTGTAAAGGCTCTAGGGCCACAACCCTAGTAACCTCCTATGAACCTATGAACTCTCAGCACATTGTCAGGTTTTCACACAAACAAAGTTCCAATACACCCGTTAACTCCACAGCAGTGTCTTGGTACACAGATAACAAATGCAAGCAACAAATCAATTCCAGCTCCAAATGCACAAACAACAAAACACAAGTGATAAAATTTGCTTTATTAGAATTTGGATATTTATTAAAAGCACATAAGTTTTCTAATAACAAGGTGTCCTCATTTAAAGCTAAGAGGAAATGCTCTAATAGTCCAAAGACTATGTAAAAGGCTCTGACACCTTTGATAGAGGCATTTCCGAAGATGCATCTTCAGCAACTGATACGGGCACTGATTTCTTGGTCTATATCTCCTACTTCAGTGACATGCTTTACACATTTCCTTTTTACAATGTGATTAATATTTTTTTATGTTACATCACACTAAAGAAGAAGAAGGAGTCCACTGTTCTAGTAAAGTTAATTTTATCACGTTTTGGTTTGTTGTTTGTGGCTTTGGAGCTGGTATTGATTCATTACAGGTTATCACACAAACTAGCACCCCAACATAAATTACAGCAATCACTAAACGGTATTACTAAAACATAAAAAAGAACTTGTATTTCTGTTTAGCTACTTGATAGTAAGAACTTTGTTAGCAGTCACGTTTGATTTCATTAGGTCCTTTGGCCTTTCAAACATTGCCTGTGAGGCCAGGTCACCTAAAATATTTTGAGTACCACTAAACAAGTAAGTATCAGTAATATCATGCATTATGTATAATGAATTCTTTATTGATAATAACATGATCATCTTACAAGGTTACATGATATAGCTGTCTGCTCCAGAATAAAGGGAGATATAATCCTCAAGTCTGACTTTTTTTGCTTGCAGCTTGTTAATTTGAATGTTAGAAAGCATCACATAACTTATTTTTCAGGGTTTACAATAAAATTACAAGCATTAATTGAATTAAAATTCATAGTATCAGAAATACAATAAATGACTTCTGATAAATGAGAAAATAAGTCACGGGAGTTGATGGTTCATATTTTAAACACTGAATAATAAAATACGTGAAAAGCATTTTTTTAAGAATGGAAGTGTGTTGATAACAAAGCAAGCAGAGTACATCAACTATTTCAATATATTTCATGAAAGAAGCAAAAACAGAATCCAGTAGTTTGCTTAACCTGAAATGTGTTTATATATTCATGTATTAAAAAAGTGTAACTGCATTTGCTGTGATACTATTTGGGCCCCATTTTTAAAAGTGTGTAGTCTAAACAGTACAGCTATTTCTGTTTATCTCATCTTTGTAAAACAGGTGGGCGGGCTGGTGCAAGGACCATTTTTCAACTACAACCTGGGTGTTTTTGCACAATAAAATCCATGCAATTCAGCACAATACAGCACAATTTTAAGAAAAAGTTGTGTAAACAAATATATCATACAGATAAAGTAGAAGTACAGTTATAAATACAATTATTTCAGATTTACAAGGACAGAGAACTATGGTTGGCTATATATACCACTGTTACATAGTTAAATATTTATGTACTATTTACATTCAGGTTACACAACCACTGAGATACTATTTGTAACTGTTCATAAGTTCATAGGTTCATAGGTAGGTACTAGGCTATTGGCCCAAGGGCCTACATAAGCCTAGCCAACAAGATTCCCTGGCTTACGCCACCCAAGAAAGTTATTTTCCTGTGCCACTGTCAAGCAGAGACACAGAAGTGATCTCTGGGGTGTATTTCCTATTTCCCATCCACTCATCAAGATTTTTCTTGAAGAGTGGTAATGAAGAACTTTGCTTGACATGGATGGGTAGCCTGTTCCAGAGTATGGGAAGTCTATGGGACAGGAATCTATCCCTCCAGCATGTCCTGTTTATTGTGGTGACAAGGTTTAGGTCCCTAGAGCATGTAGCTCGGAGGGATTGGGATTTCTTTAGGTGTAGCATGTCCAACAGCTCTGGGTTTGACATAGCTTTATATGTTAGGCAGAGATCACCTCAGAGTAGGCGATATGCTACGGAGTAAAGCTGGAGTTTTTTGAGATGGTCAGTGTAGGCCATTTGTTTGAGGCCAGTAATCCTCTTTGTGAGGCACTTCTGCAGCCTTTCCAGCTGCTGCAGATGTCTTGTGAGGTACATTCCAAAAGGGGCATTGTACTTTATAATGGGTCTAATCAGTTTCGAGCAGAGGGGAACAATAACCTCTTTTTTTCTGGATGAGAACCCTTTTATGATAAGGTGTGCCACATTGAAGGACTTCCTGACTACTGTGGCGATGTGACTATCAAAGGAGAGACTACTATCCACCTGGGTCCCAAGGTCTCTTATCACACATTCGGTTTTAAGTAGATTGCTGCCTATGTGGTAGTTCATGGGTACAGAGTTTTTACCAAAGGGGATGACACTGCACTTTTTGGCATTGAGCTTGAGGCCATGGCTCTGACACCAGGCATTTGTCTCAGCGAGGCCCTTCTGTAGGATGTCCACATCATTTGGGGACTTGACTATGGCTCCTAGTTTGCAGTCATCTGTGAACTTCATTAGCCAGAGGCCTTCTGTGTTAGCCTGTACTTCAGAGAAGTAGATACCAAACAGGAGAGGTCCCAGGATGGAACCCTGTGGTACTCCACTTGTCACTGCTTTGAGGTCAGATTTGGAATCTGAAACTTTTACAGTGTGGGGGTCTGCCAGTGAGCCAGTTGTCAGACCATCTTGTGACTTAGGGATTTATACCTAGTTTAGTAAGTTTAGCTATAATTCCAAAATGGGAGATGGTGTCGAAAGCCTTGGTGAGGTCAAGATAGGCTGTGTGAACCACCTTACTCTCATCTATGGCTTTGGTGACTGCCTCAAAGAAGTCTATCAGGTTCAGGAGGCATGATCTGCCTTTCACAAACCTGAACTGGGTAGGATCCAGAGATGGAGGTTTCCAATGTCTTTGTTTATGAGTTCCATGATGATATGTTCCACGGCCTTGCAGACCAGGCTCGTCAGGCTAATAGGTCGATAGTTCCCGGGATCAGTGGTGGCTCCCCCTTTGTGGATTGGGATAACTGTTGCTGTGTGCCATTCAGTGGGCACAAACCCTGATGCGAGGCTATTATTGAACACAGTGCTTAAGTGGGGAGCCAGTTCATTCTGAAGTTTGTGTAAAATGCAGCCTGGGATGATGTCTGGTCCCATGGATGCTGTGTTTTTGGCTTTAGAGAGTGCAGCTTTTACCTGCATAGTTGTGATTACAGGGACTCTGCATTCTTCCTGTATAGATATGGGCCCTTTAGGGGTGGGGGGTAAAGTTAGCACTGAACCTGTCTGCCAGGACGTTGGCAATATCAGTTGGTTCTGTAATTTTCGTTCCGTTGTGCTGTAACTCGGAGCAGATCTGGGTGTTGCCATCGAGATTCTTGGCATAGTTATAGAATACTTTGTGGTTGTCCTTAGAATTAGTGGCAATTTTGTTTTCGTAGCTAGCTTTGGAGGATCTTATAAGGGATCTCAGCTTCTTACTGAGGCTGACCAGGGAGCTCCTCCACTCATGGGATTTTACTCTCTTTTGCAACAGTTTCTTCCTTCTGTTGTACAGTTTGTTTATGGCAGGGGACCACCAGATTGGCTTCCTTTTTTTGGAAGATAGCGTTTTGATTCTGTTTGGGATAGCATGATCCATGCACTCATATAAGTGCTTATAGAGTGCATTTGTGTATGATTCAGCAGTTGTAACTGTATTGTCCATCTGCATGGGTGTCATGAAGTTCACCACTTCTGTCTTAAGAAGCATGAAGTTGGCTTTGGAGAAATATTTTACTGTGGTTTCCTTAATGGGGGGGTGGGGGTGGGATGTGGATATCAAAGGTGATTAGCTTATGGTCGGATCGGACCAACGAGGGGTGTGGACACCGGTCACTCATGTTGGTAATGACTAGGTCTAGGATACTGTTGCCCCTGGTGGGGGTGTGGATAAGTCGTTCCAGGGCAATGGAGTTTATGAATTCCAGAAAGCGTTGAACTAAGGAGTTGGTACACGAGTAGTTTTCCCAGTTAATGGTGGGGTAGTTGAAGTCATTCATTATTAGGTTGTTTGGTTGAACCCTAATATTTTCCAGTACATCAAGAAAAGAGGAGTGGGAATCCTGGGGCATAGTGGGGGATCTGTAGCAAACTACAATTTCGATTGCAGTTTTGCCCAGAGTTAGTTGCACTTGGATAACATCAGATGCATTATGCTGAGCAACTAGCCTGGAGGTGTGGATATCCTTAATGAATATGGACACACCTCCGCCTTTGGTGTTTTGGTCCAGGTTACATAGCCAAAAAGTGTGGTAGGAGTGGTAGGAGTTATAGCCTGGTAGTGCAGGGGTGCTCTCTGGAGCCTTGAACCAGGTCTCAGTCACTGCACAGATATTGATGTTCTCCATTTTAAGGAGTGCCTCGAGTGAGTGCATTTTGAGATTTAGACTTCTAGCATTGAGTAGCATTACCCTCAGTTTTTGCTTGCCTGTTCCTGTTACGGTGGTGAATTTGTCATTTGAACCTTGCCTAAAAAACATAGTTTATATCACGTTATTGAAAGATGAAAATAGCGAATGCTATTTCATCGTCCCCAAAACATCTAAACATGAAAATATAGAACATTCAGAATAGCAAATTTTTCCCATGGAAAAAATTTGCTGCTCCGAAACACATACACACAACACGAGCACATCAAACAAACAGCAACCACACACATACACTTAAATTCCTACATCTAACGCTACACTAAACTAAACATACACTACTATCTACCCACTTACCTTAACCCTAACCCTAAGGTCCGTCACTATCGCACACTCACCTACCTAACCCGTGCCCTAACCCTAATTCACTTAAACTGCCCCTAACCCTAAAGTCTGTCACTATCGCACACACGCCTAACCCGCGCCCTAACCCTAACTCACTTAACCCGCCCCTAACCCTAACGTACAAACAATCACACACTTACCTGAACCCAACCCGTAACTTTCCACCACAGCGCTAAGAATAGCGAAGCCACAGAAATGGCCAACCAAATTCTTTCCTGAGAAAAGAATTCACTGTTCTGCAGCTTCGCTATTCTTAGCACTCACTGAATAGTGTTTGATATCAGAACATTCGAAGTTTTAATACTTCGATGTTCTGATATAGACCCAAAAAATGCACTATAGGGGCAGCAAGAGCCTTAGCCATTATCCGGAATCCCGTGGTGATAGGTGTAGGCCATCTGTGGTAAAGCATCGTGGTCTGTTGACCATGTCATCCCAAGCAGACAGATACTGGATCTCCTTAGAATGACATCAGAAGCTTAGCCAATTGTTGAAGTCAATCAATTTGTCTCTTTACTGCGGTATCATTCTGGACGATGGCAGGATGCTACTCAGGGCTAGGGTCATACCTGCCTGGGCTACAAGATCAGAGAGCTCTTCCATATCTCTTTTCATGTAGTCCAGGGAGGTACGTCTTAGGTCATTCACACCAACATGGACAAAGACAAAGTCATATTTGTACTTGTCGTGGAGTGACCTGAGTGCGTGGGTTATGTGGCGGATCCTGGCACCCGACAGGCAGCTGACAGTAACCTTCTCCTTGTTTAGCCTGGTGAGTGAGACATCAGTGTGCCTGACTATAGAATCACCTATGACTAGTGTGTTGGGTACGTTATTTTGCCTTATTGGCTGTGGTTGAGTGGCACACTGAGTCTGTGGGCTATGTATCATTTGGGTTGTGTTGGGGGATGGAGGTTGCTTGCGTTTCTGCTTTGGAGGTCTCTGTTGCTTAGGCAGACCATTATTGAGAGCCTCCACGAATGTTTTTGTCTTACTATGTGTGGATTTTGGTGGTGTAGATTTAGTGAGACTATGTGATGAGTGTGGTGTGGTGCAAAGTTTTACCTTCTCCTCATGGCTGTCAAGTTCAGTCTTGGTTGGAGAGAGCTTTACCTCCAGTTTCGCTAGATAAGTGCATCTCTCACAGGTTGTAGTGTTGGGTGGTAGGAGGAGAGGGTTGTCTGTGTACATGAGGCAATTTCTACATTGCCCCAAGATGCCCAGATTCATTAGATAGGAGAGAACACTGAGAGTTGACCCTTGGACATGCCTGAACAAAAAACTATTTTCCTCTAGATAAGTGAGGAAAGTGAGTACAAGAGCTGTTTTTCTCTAAGCAAGTGGGAAAAGTAAGTACAAAAGCTGTTATAAAATTCATAAATGAGGTGAATGTAACTATACAAAGTTTTCTTTTTACATTGTTACAAAAGATAGCCTTTAATGTTTTTTATGATAATGGGAGGCTAGGAAGTTTATGTGAAAAAATAGAGTAGCCACAGCTTTGTGATTCTGGTTACCCACTGTCCATAAAGCAGGTGCCTATGTAGGAGTCCTTTAAGTACTGAAGATGTTTTTTTTTTCTTTTTTTTTTCTGATTGTTTAAGTAGTTATGTCTTTGATTTGTGCTGGCAGTCAATTTCATTTAGATGGGATAATTCTAGAGAATGTTTTCTCATATACAGCTCCTGTACAGGTGGTCAAGGTGAAATTCTTTGAGCATCAGTTACCTGGAAAAAAAAGGCGCCAAGGAACATAACATTGATCACTGGTTTCTATAAAGAAGTAATTGCTGGCGTGATTTCTAAGTATGTGCTGGCAATGAATTATTTTGGTAGATATCTCCATTCGAGTTGGTACTTCTCTGCAGTTGGAATATATGAAAGTTTGGGCAAGTCTACTCACATCAGTGGGGTGCAGGGGGTATTGCTACCTGCACAAAAATGCTTAAAATTAACTTTTCCACCCATCTGTGTTTTGGCCATCAATGGCATTATTAAATGCTCAGGGTTCTGAAGTTCCATAATTTTTAGTAGAACCCTCAAAAGGCTGCTAGTTTGAAGGGGATAGAACCCTCACAAGGCTGCTAGTTTGAAGGGGATAGAACCGTCACAAGGCTGCCAGTTTGAAGGGGATAGAACCCTCACAAGGCTACTAGTTTGAAGGGGATAGAACCCTCACAAGGCTGCTAGTTTGAAGGGGATAGAACCCTCACAAGGCTGCTAGATTGAAGGGGATAGAACCCTCACAAGGCTGCTAGTTTGAAAGGGATAGAACCCTCACAATACTGTTAGTTTGAAGGGGATAAAACCCTCACAAGGCTGCTAGTTTGAAGGGGATATAACCCTCACACGGCTGCTAGTTTGAAGGGGATAGAACCCTCACAAGGCTGCTAGTTTGAAGGGGATAGAACCCTCACAATACTGTTAGTTTGAAGGGGATAGAACCCTCACAAGGCTGCTAGTTTGAAGGGGATAGAACCCTCACAAGGCTGTTAGTTTGAAGGGGATAGAACCCTCACAAGGTTGCTAGTTTGAAGGGGATAGAACCCTCACAAGGCTGCTAGTTTGAAGGGGATAGAACCCTCACAAGGCTGCTAGATTGAAGGGGATAGAACCCTCACAAGGCTGCTAGTTTGAAGGGGATAGAACCCTCACAAGGCTGCTAGATTGAAGGTAATAGAACCCTCACAAGGCTGCTAGTTTGAAGGGGATAGAACCCACACAAGGCTGCTAGATTGAAGGGGATAGAACCCTCACAAGGCTGCTAGTTTGAAGGGGATAGAACCCTCACAAGGCTGCTAGTTTGAAGGGGATAGAACCCTCACAAGGCTGCTAGTTTGAAGGGGATAGAACCCTCACAAGGCTGCTAGTTTGAAGGGGATAGAACCCTCACAAGGCTGCTAGTTTGAAGGGAATAGAACCCTCACAAGGCTGCTAGATTGAAGGGGATAGAACCCTCACAAGGCTGCTAGTTTGAAGGGGATAGAACCCTCACAATGCTGTTAGTTTGAAGGGAACAGAACCCTCACAATGCTGCTAGTTTGAAGGGGATAGAACCCTCACAAGGCTGCTAGTTTGAAGGGGATAGAACCCTCACAAGGCTGCTAGTTTGAAGGGGATAGAACCCTCACAAGGCTGCTAGATTGAAGGGGATAAAACCCTCACAAGGCTGCTAGTTTGAAGGGGATAGAACCCTCACAAGGCTGCTAGTTTGAAGGGGATAGAACCCTCACAATACTGTTAGTTTGAAGGGGATAGAACTCTCACAAGGCTGCTAGTTTGAAGGGGATAGAACCCTCACAAGGCTGCTAGTTTGAAGGGGATAGAACCCTCACAAGGCTGCTAGTTTGAAGGGGATAGAACCCTCACAAGTCTGCTAGTTTGAAGGGGATAGAACCCTCACAATACTGTTAGTTTGAAGGGGATAGAACCCTCATAAGGCTGCTAGTTTGAACGGGGATAGAACCCTCACAAGGCTGCTAGTTTGAAAGGGATAGAACCCTCACAAGGCTGTTAGTTTGAAGGGGATAGAACCCTCACAAGGCTGCTAGTTTGAAGGGGATAGAACCCTCACAAGGCTGCTAGATTGAAGGGGATAGAACCCTCACAAGGCTGCTAGTTTGAAGGGGATAGAACCCTCACAATACTGTTAGTTTAAGGGGATAGAACTCTCACAAGGCTGCTAGTTTGAAGGGGATAGAACCCTCACAAGGCTGCTAGTTTGAAGGGGATAGAACCCTCACAAGGCTGCTAGTTTGAAGGGGATAGAACCCTCACAAGTCTGCTAGTTTGAA
>NC_056736.1:679859668-679927168 GCF_019279795.1 Protopterus annectens | reverse complement strand
TGATTGATCTCCAAATGTTTATTTTATTTTTCATCTTTTTTCCCTATAATGTTTAATATCCCACTACATAACTCTTCATAAACAAACCCTTCTTTCAACCATTAAGTTACAATGTTTACTTTCTTTTCCAATCCTTTAATTACTTGTCCATTTCATACCCTATGTCATCTAGTCCTGATACTGAATCAACTTTTACTTTCCTAAGTACTTTATTCAATTTACTCATAGTAATTTATTTTACAGAGTTTTCCTTAACTCGTTCTTGGTTTACTTTCCATTCTGTCTTATTTTCTTTCTTTTTTACTCTTGTACATATTTTCCATACTGTACTATAATACTCATAATTTGCTCTTGTGTTCTTTATACCTTTTATTTTGCATTTTTAATTTCCCTCATTATACTAATTTCCTCCTTTACTAATTTACCCAAATATGCAGTCCTACTTTTCTCTTGTAAATAATACCTCTGCTTAAACAGTAAGGTAATACATTTTCCTCAATTTATTTTATATTTGTCCTTTTCTATATCATAATGCTCTCTTATATTAATCTCATTTCTCCATTACATTTCCATGCATCTTTCCATACATCACTTTCTCTTCCTTTCTTACATTATCCTGCCATTGAAAAAAACACTTTTTATACTTCTTTTTAAATTCAGTTCACCATTCAGACCAACTTTTACAAATGTCCTTCAATGTTAGATGATTGCTCCATCACTGCAATGCTTCCCACTCTCCAAATCCATCCCATAAGTTTTCATTTATTTTTTCCTATTTTAATATACTCCCTTTCCTCCAACTCCATCCATATTGCTAAATGATTGAAAAAAAAAGTTTTCTACTGCATTGTCATCTGCTACATCCAAACATTCTGACAGTACAAAATGATTAACTTCAGTTCCAATTTTCCCTATTCTATAAGTCCATTGCCTTTTATTCCACATTTTTAACATCTTTCCCTTCCTTTTTACATTTTCCCCTTAAATCACCATAAAGTCCCCTGCAATAATACTTTTCATGTTAACCACCACATAATCTAATATTTGATGAAATAGATTCTCCTCTTTCCTTGCCATTTGTGTATACATGTAATGCTATAATTCTATAAACATATTCTGTCAATCTCACATCCACAACAGTTAATGTTTCCATCCTTAGCAACATTACATCTAATAGTGTTACTGCTTTTACACAATACAGCTACTTCAGAACAACATTCACTTCTTAAATTCTTTATTATTTTTCCACCACATAATTTTTCTGTTTTCAATCTTTCATCACTTGTCAGGAATCTTCCATCATCTATAAGAATAATATCTATATCACATTTAGCACACCATCCCAGGAGCCATATAATTCTTACAATATTAATAATAGTATTCACATTTACTCAAAACACTCTAAAATTATTTTTTATCTTCTTTTTAAGTTTAAAGAAAGTATTTTAAAATTTTGTTTTCTTATTTTTATTTTCCCCAATTGAATAATTTTCTGAGTTTATATCCAACTATTCCAGGTCTATATTATCTTTCCAAAAGCTGTTTCCAGCGAATACGGCAATATTGAACAATAAACCACGAAATCCCACTAACGCAATCGAGCAGGTAACTGATTTTTCCTAGGGAAAAAAAATCAGTGTACCAACCAGACACAACAGAACACCTAAATCATTACAAATTGGGGAGCCTTGCCCATCACACGCCCTGATGTAGGGGGCGGTGTCCCCTACATCCCCCCTAACTAAATATACAGCTAACTTACCACATTTTATAACTTTTTGTATTTTTAACATCTTTCCCTTTCTTTTTACATTTTTCCCTTAAATCACCATAAAGTCCCCTGCAATAACAGTTTTCATGTTAACCACCACATAATCTAATATTTGATGAAATAGATTCTCCTCTTTTCTTGCCATTTGTGTATACATGTAATGCTATAATTCTATAAACATATTCTGTCGATCTCACATCCACAACAGTTAACCTTCCCATCCTTACCAACATTACATCTAATATTCTTACTGTTTTTACACAATACAGCTACTCCAGAACAACAGTCACTTCTTAAATTCGTTAATATTTTTCCACCACATAATTTTTCTGTTTTCAATCTTTCATCACTTGTCAGGAATCTTACATCCTCTATAAGAATAATATCTATATCACATTTAGCACACCATTCCAGTTTCCATATCATTCTTACAATATTAATAATAGTATTCACATTTATTCAAAACACTCTAAAATTATTTATTTTTTTCCTTCTTTTTAAGTTTAAAGAAAGTATTTTAAAATTTTGTTTTCTTATTTTTGTTTTCCCCAATTGAATACTTTTCTGAGTTTATATACAACTATTCCAGGTCTATATTATCTTGCCGAAAGCTGTTTACAGCGAATATGGCAACATCAAACAATAAACCACAAAATCCCACTAACGCGAATGAGCAGGCAACTGATTTTTCCTAGGGAAAAAAATCGGTGTACCAACCAAACACAACAGACCACCAAAATCATTACAATGTGGGGGGTTTTGGCCACTACACCCCCTTGATGTAGGGGGCTGCGTCCCCCACATCCCCCAACTAAATATACCAACTCTGATATCGCACTACAGTGGGGTAAAGGGCAATTTCACAGCGACGGCCAAGTGATTTTTTCCCCTAGGAAAAAAAAATCAGTGACCTGGCCATTCAAGTTAGCAAGATTTTGTGGTTTATTGTTTGATGTTGCCGTATTTGTTGTAAACAGCTTTTGGCAAGATAATATTGACCCACTATTCCTTGGTCTTCAAAATCAGATTTCTCACTATATTCATTAGTTGAAACAGACCTAAAACAATGTAAAATCTTTCTTTATAATCTTTGGTGATGTATTTTAACTCTTCTTTTCCTCACCCTTACTCCAGCAGCTACCAAATTTATTTTCCTATCATCCTTTATACTTCCTTCATAAGCATCTGATGTTTAATGTTCAATTTCTTCTTCATTTTCAACACTTCTGACATATCTGACATGGTGTAGTGGTAAGTCACTGTGGCTATGGTGTGCAGGGTCTTGGGTTTGAGCCTTGCAAAGGCTGTTTATCCCCAGGGCCGATAGCCTAGTACCTATCTATGAACCTATATGATTGGATGGGAAATAGGAAATTCACCCCGGGGATCACCTCTGTGGCTCTGCTCGACAGTGGCACAGGAAAATAATTTTCTTGGGTGGTAAAAGCCAGGATACCTTTTTGGCTGAGCTTGTATAGGCCACAGGGCCGATAGCCTAGTACCTACCTATGAACCTATGAACTTTCAGTACAGTCACCTTTATCCTCCTGAAACATAACATTTTTCTCCCTCCTTCCTCATTACTTTCAGACATTACAATATTTTCTTCAACATCCTGCTCAATATTAAATTGCTTATTCTATTTATGATCAAACCAAACATATCCTTCACTTTTACATATTCTACATTCTTTTTATACGTATTCATCACCTGGCATCATTCCCTGCATTGGTTACATCTTATTTTTGTGCACTTATTTATCAGATGATTGAATCTGTTCAAAAAAAATGTTTTTGGCTGTCCCATATACCTAAGTTTTCCTCTATTAATCTTCTACATATATAAAACTTCAGAAATGTTTTATCACATCTTTTTCTTATTTTAAAATAGCATCCACTTCCCACCCCATTCCAAATACCCCTCTCACCTCAGCTTTCACGATATCAGAAACTGAATAGCACATATAATTTTTAATATCTTTTAACTCCATTTCATCAATACAAAATTGAGTAAACGCTTTTATTAATTATGTCCCTTGCCCAGAAAATATAAATTAATTCCACGGGTAACATTCCTTTTTCACAATTAAACAAAAATCTTTCCAGTAAATCTTCAGTCTAAAATATTAAATCACAAAATGTCTCTTTCCCCAAGTGATTCAATGATCTAATGTATTTTGCTTCAAAACCCAACGATAACACAAAATTATCCATTACAAAATATCCATTTCTTCTTTCTTATCTCAACAACAGATCTTTTTTTCTTTTTAAAAAGGTTTACAACACATTTTGTTCTCCCAATTACATCAGCATACATTTTTCCAGATTGTATCCCAACTGTAAATTTATGTCCAACCAACTCATAATTTATTTCTTTTCCAACCAACTCACTGACCATTCCAAAAACCTTTTCCATCATATCCAGCCACAAAATCTCAGACTGTTCTCCAGGATCCAATAAACCATTTTTTCATCAGGAAAACCTCAAGAAACAATTTTAGTTACAACTTCTTCAAAATCCTGATGTTTAAGGGTGACTAGATGCTGACTACTTATACTATCCATTCACTTTTCAACAGTTGTCTGTCCAACTGACAGAATCACACTGTTATCAGCAACAGAACAACTCTCTTCTCCCTTCCAGTATTCCACTGATTTCCTAGCTGTCTCTAGACAGGAACAGGAAGTACGGCAGCAAAAATCTTCCCTTTCACAGTGAAAAGTGTATGGGTCTTTTTTAAAATTCACAATATACAATACAAACATTCTATATATAAACGTTTACAGCTTATTTACAATTATTTACAACAAACTTACATATTTTCATTTTTTTTTTACTTTTGATTCCCCCACTCCTTTTTCCACAATCACAATCTTATTTTCTTCCAAATTTCTGATAGTATCCATTTTCCATTAAATTTCATCTCATTCATTCTTTCACTCCAGACAATCCAAACTACAGAAAACAATTTTCATCTAATCTAGTTACATCATTTTGTTTCATATTTTCATAGTATCCATAGTCTATCATGACCATATTTATATTTTTTACACTTTTCAATCCTTTTATACATACTTTTCCACATATTTTTCTCATAATTGGTTTACTCTTTTAGATTTAAAAAAAGCATGCTCGGTAGTCTCTATTTCCTCACAATATGTATAAACTATTCCTTTCATTCTTTTATATGGCAAATTTGCCTTTACTGGAAGTTTATTTATGGGAAATTTCCACAGGAGATCTATACATTCCACACATTTTTCACATCATTTTATTCTTACTGTGATGAACAGTTACTATCCCACTGAATTGCCACCAATAATGTGATGTCCCCACTTAAACCTAGGATCAGTAATTAAGGAGCCTCAATCTTCACCACTGACTCAAGTGCAGGAGCATCATGGAAAACACCACAGCACAGAGCACACAACAGTAAAATTCCACAACATCCCTTAAGAGCACAACAGGAACATACCCTATTTTTCTGGAATATATAACTCTGTCCAACCCAAATATAATGCCTTATTATACACTTTAGAACAATGTGTTCCAGTTTAATACCTCTGACTTACTCACATTCAAAATAAATTCAAATCTCACACACTCTACCATGAAGAACTTCTCCAAAGCTGACTTTGGACTCCTAAAAACAGAGGTGGCTAACTTCACAGCACCCATGCCAATGGAAAATAGATGCATAGCTGCCAAATTATACACCAGTGCACTGCACAAACACATACATAAATGCATGGAACTAGCCATACCCAACAGAACCAAGATGCTCTCCTCCCAAAAAAGGAAGCCAGTCTGGTGGTCCCCTGCCATTAACAAACTCTACAACAGAAGGAAAACTATTGCAGAAAAAGGTGAAGTCCCAAGACTGGAAAAATTCCCTTATTAGCCTCAACATAAAGTTGAGATCCCTCATCAAAACCTCCAAAGCCAGCTATGGAGGCAACATTGTGGGAGACACTAAAAACAACCGCAAAGCCTTCTATAGTTATATCAAGAATCTCCATGGCAATATCCAGATTTGCTCTGAGTTACTGCACAATGGTACCTCCTATACCGAGCCAACAGATATTCCCAACATACTGGCCGACAGATTCAGTGCCAACTTTACCCCTCTTCCCCCCCCAAAGGACCAGTCTCTATACCGGAAGAATGCCAGGCACACAGCATTACTGCAGCACAGGTTAAAGCTGCATTGTCTAGGGCCAAGAATACAGCTTCCATGGGACCCAACAATATCCCTGGCTGTGTTCTACATGAATTACAAAGTGAATTGGTACTACATCTGTGTGCTCTGTTCACTCACAGCCTCACCTCAGGCTTTGTCCCTACCGAATGGCACACTGCTACAGTCATCCCTCTCCATAAAGGAGGAGCAACGACAGACCCTGAAAATTATCACCCCATTAGCCTGATGAGTCTGATATGTAAAGTTATAGAGTGCATCATCATGGACCTAGTTAACAAGGATACATAGAAATATCCAAATTCTAGATCCCATGCAGTTTGGTTATGTGAAAGGTAGATCATGCCTGCTCAACCTGGTTGACTTATTTGAGTCAGTCACCAGAGCGGTGGATGAAGGTAAGGCAGTTCATACAGCCAACCTCGATCTGGCCAAGGCCTTTGATACATTCCTCACTCAGGAATTATTGATAAACTCAGCTAGGCATCAACCCCTATATCATTAGGTGGGTTGCAAATTGGCTCACAGATAGATCCCACAGTGTAAAATTAGTAGACTCCAAGTCAGACTGCCAGCCAGTCATGAGTGGAGTCCCACAGGGATTGGTCCTCGGTCCTCTCCTGTTTGGCATCTACTTCTCAGAAGTCCAGGCCAACACAGAGGGACTCTGGCTGACCAAATTTGCAGACAACTGCAAGCTGGGAGCCATTATTAACACCCCAAGTGATGCAGACATCCTACAGAAAGACCTCACTGAGACCAATGACTGGTGTTGAAACCATGGCCTTAAGCTTAATGCCAAAAAATCAGTTCCCACTAATTACCTCATTGATGGGAGCCCACTGAATACTGAAGGCATTATAAAAGATCTGGGTACACAGGTTTACAGCAACCTCTCCTTCGCCCACCACATTGCCACTTTGGTCAGAAAGTCCTTCTATGTGGCACATCTCATTACCAAGGGTTTTACATCCAGGAAGAAAGGGGTCATTAGACCAATCATAGAGTATCATGCCCCATTTGTCATGTACCTCACTAGACACCTGCAACAGCTGAAGAGGCCGCAAAAGTACCTCACAAAGAGGATCCTAGGCCTTAAACATGTCCTACATGGACAGACTCAAAACAACTCCAGCTATTCTCTGTGTCATATCTTCTACTAAGAGGCAATCTCTGCTTGACGTACAAAGCCATGTCTGACCCAGCTCTGTTAGAAATGCTGCATCTAAAGAAATCCCAATCCCTCCACATCACACACTCCAGAGACCTCAACCTCAATCAACAGAACATGCTGGAGAGACAGGTTCATAACCTAGACACTACCCATGCTCTGGAATAGATTTCCCACATATGTCAAGCAGAACACCTCACTAGTCCTCTTCAAGAGAAATCTTGATGAGTGAATGGGAAATAGAAAGTTCACCCCAGGGATCACTCTAGTGGCTCTACTTGATAGAGGCACTGGGAACTAATGATGGGTGGCACAATGCCAGGGCACTTCTATGAGCTAGTCTTGTAAAGGCCCCAGGGCCATTAGCCTAGTACACACCTATGAACCTATGAACTCAAAAACATATGGGAAGCCTGACACAGATTTCCAGCTGTGTCCCCTCCCCAATACAAATGGTAAATGTTGCCACCAGAGTCTAACAGGTCTACATGCCCTTCAAAGTATAATCAATTATTAAAAATTAAATATCAAAATAAATGATAGCTATGACCAGAAGCATCCAGGCATTTGAGGTGACCTGGGGAGTATCAAACAGGAATAAACATTCTCTAATCTCTATAAAATACACTGATTGTCCAGCCACAATGTAAAGTAATGAAAAACATATAATAATAAGTAAAATGATTACAAGAATATACATCAATAGCTTTCAATAAACACCAGAATTCACTCAGCAGAAATATAAAATTAAACTGTAGGATAGAAGTCCATCATTTTAAAAAAAATCTCTAAATAACTAAACTTTCCTAATCTAACTAGAGAATACTGTCCCTGATCTAATTTAAAAACATTACAGCAAGGCATAGGCAGGCTTACAGTTTTTGGTGAGTCCCTTTTCTTGGGTATCCTGTGTACAGCACTGTAACTTACTGAAACTCTTAACTAACTGACACAACTGACTTCAGCAGTCTATTTTATATTCCAGGTTAACAGTCTCAACTGTCTTATTTTAAAAATGATAATCAGCTGCTTGAAAGGGTTCTTTTTCCTGTCAATCATCTGATCAAATAATCACCTAGCAACCAGGAACATTCTAATGATATCACCTACTGATCAGCTGATTCTCCACAAACAGTTTGTACTTTAGATTCTCCCTCACAAACATGTGCAATTGGAAATGTATCAAAACACTGACAGATTATTTAAATATTTTCTATAAACAGGGAAATACTCAATGTTTTAAAAACGTATTTACATTTTCACAATTAGACATGCTGGCATACAATACAAGTTAATCTGAGAATATATGCAAATCTCCTGCCAGACATGCTAACACAGATTCATTGTTTTCATTTCTTCATACTTGCTTTTATAGCTTTTATTTTTCTTTCCCCCAAATGCTTTTAGGGATAAACATAATATTTATTTATTTTTATTTATTATTTATTTCTCATTTGTTAAGCGACTTGGTCCAGCTGAGCCAAAGGCTCATTTTTAATGGAGGCCCGAGAAGAAAAGCTCCAGATAAATACAATGACATTAAACATGCACACATTCAAAATACAAATACAATGACATTAAACATGCATAAATTCAAAAAACAAATACAATGACATTAAACATGCATAAATTCAAAAAACAAGAAAATTACATAGTTGTATTATACATTCATAAAGCAGGAAAACGTACAGTTATATCATTGCACATATTTACAATAACAGAACTTGCATGAACAGTATGTACAAAGATAGAATAAAAAAGAAAAAATGCTGATAAACTTTTTTCATTATATTTTCATACCATTCATTTCTGTTTTTTCTATATTACTTAAATCAGTCTTCCACAACAGTATTTTCTCTTGATATACTTTCTTTTCTGTATAAGCAATTCATTTACTTCTTTTAAAACATTTAAGCTTTTCCCAAAATGTTTTATATTTTTCTTCTATTATTTTCATTACCATTTTTTTCTTTTTCCTTTATTCCTGTTAATACTTTATATATATATATATATATATATATATATATATATATATATATATATATATATATATATTCAATGAACCTATGTGTACAATTGGATTTATTAAACACAAATCTCCTTCCTTTTTCATAACATAAAGAATTCCTCTTTTAACAGGGTTCAGTCTTGATCCAAATATAAATGTAAATAACACAGACAATATTTTTTTCACATTCCATTGGTATCATAAATACATTTGCTAGATATGCTATCTTACTTAATATTATTGAATTGGGCAAACATTTTTTTTCTTATATGTAAGTTTAAATGTTCTCCAGAACATACACATATTTCTTATTTTGTCTATCATGTTCTTCCATTGTGTCAGTCTCTGTTGCTCATTACCAGATCTTATTCCCAAAATTTCTGTTCCTTCTTTATTAAATTGAATACCCTCTATTTTTACTGAAAATCTCAGTCCTTTGTGCTTATCTTCATTAATACTCAAACCTAAAACTCATAATTGTTTATTGAGTGTTTTAAAATCTATTCTCATCCATTCTTCATTTTTGACCACCACTACAAGATCATCGGCAAAAAAAAAAAAAAATGATTGGATTCTGAATTCTCTCTGGTGTGCAATGTTATGCTTTCTCCAATGCTAAATTTAACTTGTTAATGACCGCATTCATAATTAATGCAAATAAAATACTACTTTCTGGACTTCCTTGTTTGATACCAGTTTTTATTTCTATTTTCTCACTTAACTGACCATTAACCACTATTTTTACTTTATTTCTTTCATACACTTATAGAAAAACGCTAATTATTTTATTACTTATATTATATTCTTTTACAAATGTCCATAGTATTCCATTTTATATCTTATCAGATGCTTTACTTACATGCCCTATTAATATTTTTCAGTTCTATTTTTCTGTTTATTACATCTTCTAGCAATTATCTTATAATCATTAAAAGTTCTTCACTCCGTTTTCCTTTTTTCTAAAATTGTTTCATTCAGTATGTCGTTAGCTTTGCTTACTATTCTTTTTTCTACTGTCTAAATAAAAATCTTATAATCAACACTGTTCAACACTAGTATCTCCATTTTTTATATCTGATCTTTCTCCTTTCTTCTATATAAATTTCATTGCACCCATACATATTCTTTCATCATTTGCCCCTTTTCTGAGCCACTCATTCATCACTTCTAAAAATATTCTTTTTTCCATTCTTGCATATCTCTATACATTAGATATTCGATTCCATCTAAACCTGTAGCCACTTCTACATTTACTGTTTTCAAAACATTTTTAATTCTATCATTGTAATCTTTTCTTCCATTCTCTCATTATCTTCTTCAGTTAATTTTTTAAGTTCCATCCTGATTCCCTATAGTTTCACATTTGAAAAAGTTTTCAGAATATGTCTTTTTATCATCTGCATTATTTCTTTTTGCATATTAACTACATTTCCTTCATCATTCCTTAATTTCCTTATTCTTTTCTTTAACCATTTTACTTGGGTATGATCCTTCTTCTTCTTTTCTTCCTTGTAAAAATATCTTTGTAATAACATTTTTTTACGTTTATCTTGATTAATTTCATATAACTTTCTTTCTTTTTCTAGAAACTTTTCTTTATTATATATTATGTCTTTAAAGGCTTGATTACTGATCTCCTTATATTTATAACTATTTTGCATTCCTTTTGTCGTTTGCCATTCCAATACCTCTTTTTTACATTTTTCTTTCAAACTAATCCACCAACTTGTCCAATCTTTACAAAATCTTCTTGTGTGATATTCTACATGAGCTAACCATAATCGATCATAAGATCATAGGATCATAGCATGTTACTAGACTACTAGCACAGAGGCCCTTATAAGCCTTGCCAATAAATTAGACCATGTTCCCACAAGTTAGCACCCAATGCCTCTGTCCAGCAGGGACACAGGTGGAATCCCAGGGGTACAGGTTCTATTTCTCATCCAGTCATCCAGGTTCTTCTTAAAGAAGGATAATGAAGTACTCTGCTTGACGTGGAGACAGAGTCTATTCCACAGATGGGGGAGTCTCTGGGAAATAAATCTGTACCATCAGAAAGTCCTACTGATGTCGCAGACTAAGTTGAGGTTTTTATGTGTGGGTCATGCTAGTGAAGTTCGACTTGTGGATATGCAGACATTTCATCAATGTGGGGTCAGAGATTGCTCTGTATGCCAGGCATAGATCACCTCTGAGGAGTCTGTATGAGATGGAGTAGATGGACAGGGCTTTTAGCCTATCCATGTAGGATAGATTTTTGAAGTCCTGGATTCTCCTGGTCAGGAACCTCTGTGGTCTCTCCAGTTGCTGCATGTGTTTTGCAAGGTGCATGCTGAAAAGGGTGTTATACTCGATGATGGGCCTGACAATGGAGGAAGACAGGAAAGTCATGACTTCCTTTTTCATGGAACAAATACCCATACTAATGAGATGAGCCATGTAGAAAGCTCTCCATAGAATTCACCCCGGGGATAACTCCAGTGGCTCTACTAAACAGAGGCACTGAGAACTAAGGTCAGGTGGCACTATGCCAGGGTAATCCTATGGCTCGGTTTGTAAATGCCCCAGGGCCATTAGCCTAGTACACACCTATGAACCTATGAACATGGTGGTCAAAAGTTAGATTGCTGACAGCTTGGGTGCCTAGGTCTCTCACAATTGCTTACATGGTTAGGACATTATTAATGTGATAATTTGTGGAGACGTCACTCTCCCCAAAGGGGATGATGATGATGACGATGCATTTTTTGGCATTTAGTTTGAGGCCATGTTTCTGGCAACAGTCATTTGTCTGGGTGAGACCCTCTTGTAGTATGTTTACATCACTAGGGGAAATGATGACAGCATCCAGCTTGCAATCATCTGCAAACTTGGTCGGCCATAGACCTCTGATGTATTATTTTCCTTACATAATCATTTAAATGTGTTTCTGTAATTCTCTTTACACCTCTACCTATTTTTCTATAACCTATTCTCTCTTGAATCTCTGTCTAAATTGTTACATGATCTTTATACGATACATTTAAACTGATAATATAAAATAGTCAGTTTCAGTTCTCAAATTATCTCTTTTCAATATCCAGTGTTTATTTTTCCATAAATACATTTGACCATTTTTAATCATATCCAAAATAACTTTTACATCTGTCTCTTCTTTTCTTCTATGTTTTAAGTCACAGTTAAATTCTCCCACTACTATAATTTGTATATTCAAATTAACATAATCAAGCATTTTTCTAAACAAAATCTCTCTCTGTTTCTGTAAATGATATGCATAAAGTGTAACCCCTCAATATATCTGGTTCTTCCATCTTATATTAACTATTAATATTCTTCCTAATAATACTAATGTGTAATCCAGAATTTATATACGTTCTTTACATAAAATTGCTATTCCTGAGCATTTATCTGCTCCTATATTCCATGTAGCCTTACCTTCCCATAACTCAGTTACTTGAACTATTTCTTCTTCTGTGGTTATTCTTTTGTCTGTCAATATTATGATATCTATATCTAACAATCTACACCATTCCAATGCTCCTAACCTTCATTGTACATTCTTTATACTATTTACATTTATGGATAGAATTCTCACTTTGTAAAAAAGCATCTATTACTGTATCCTTTTCCTTTTTTGTGTCCTCCTATACCTATATTTTTAAATTTGCGTTTCAATCTTTTACTCTCTTCCCAATGGAATTTCCTTTACTTTTGATTCTTATCCATTTATCTTCTCCTTCTTCATTTGAAATACTTAATTCTTCTCTCTCACTCTTTTTCTTTACTTCCCTTGTATGTTCTTTTACCTCCACCCTTATATCTTTCTCATTACTATTTTCTTTTGTATCTCTTCTGTGTTATTTAATAAAACATTCTCTCTTACTTGGTCTACCTTTGTTTCTTGTGTATGATTCTGTTTAACATTGCAATCCATCCATGAATGTCCTATTTTTCTCAAACATTATATAATTTTGTTCACATTTTTTGCTTCATGACTGGTTTTGCCACAAATGAAACATTTCTTTTTATCACAGTAATTAATTAAATGGTCATTTTACCATAAAAACATGTATTTGGTTGGCCCAGTATTTAACCAATCCTCTATTCCATTCTACATTAATTATACCAGGCACATGCATTATTTTCCCATTTTGTATTTGCAACCACATTCCCAACCTCTAGTCCATAAACCTCTATTGTAATGATCATTACATCCCTACACACATTTTTTGTATAATCTTTTAAATTGTCTGTCAACTTCAGTATGAAATTGTATATATATTCTTTTATTTGCTTCTCTATTAAATGCTTGTGCAACATATAAGTTCCAAGGATTCTCATTTTTCTTTTTTCATATTGTTCATATATTGTGCTTCCTCAAAAAAACAATGTCACAAAAAGAGTCCTTTTTAATACAAATAAATGCTCTTACCTCTCTGGGTTCAGTACCCAGTGGTGAAATGATGCTGTCCCATATTTTATCCCTCTCAAGTTCATTTTCTGTTTTGCTACTTGCTGCTTACTTGATGTTTTCTTTTCTTGTCTTCTTTCACCTTCTCTTACAGTCTGTGCATACGGTTTCTTTTTTCTGCTCTTATTTCGTGAACTTCCTCTTCTTGTATTCTGTCCATTATCTCATCCCATGATACTGCCTTTTCACTTTCCGGTTCACTCTGCTCAATTAATTCGGTAATGTCATAATTGTTTAAGTTATGGAGAAAAGTTAACACAACCAGGAGGCAAGTGTTTCATGTACATGTAGTACAAACTTAAAAGTGTATTTAAGTGCAAGGAAACAACAAATTTTTGAAATATTAAATGAAATATTGAGAATAATGCAGTCCACTAAAAAAACTAAACAATGGGGTGTGATTTTGGCATTATAACTCCTTTCACAGTTCATACTTAGTTTTAAGAAAATTGGGAAGAGTGGGATAACTCCTAGGTGGATGTGAATAGTGGTATGCCAATTTCACTAACAGAAACGGCAACATTTTAAGTATCACTCTTGCTTCCATGGTGAATGAGGTACTTCAAAAGCACCTAAGTTCCTGCAGTTTTGACACTTTAGCTTCCATCCTTGATGTCAGTCAAACTTGCTGTTGATGGTTATATGTGGACTCACTAATTCTACAAAGCCCCTTAACCTTTGCTCATTACAGTTCCTCTGAGAGGAGACCCTTTTCATTTTGCCACTGCCAGGATTCAATGGCGAGTTTCCCGGACCCTTACAAAAGTATAGCAAAGTCCTCTCTGCCAGTTGATAACATAGTAATCTAATGGTTACCTAATGTGTGAACGTCTGCTTTGAAGGATGCACAACCAAAGTTTTCCTCTCAGCAGTAGACAATCCATACCACTGTACCATGTGGAATGTACTGTTACGTCAGTCCCTTGTAAACTGCACCCTTTACCCCTACAGTGTTTGTACTCCAACCATCATTACCTATTCATTCATTATGCTGAAAAGGGGCTGGGTTAATGTATCATTTGCCCAAGCAAAGGGTTCCAAAATGTGAAAATAGAAGATGGGTTTGCTGACTTTATTATTATTTGGAAGTGTGGGAATGAACCCTAAAGCAGTGAACAATGAAACAGTTGTCATGAGACACTTGTCTCCTGGTTGCGATAATACATATGTACTATTAATTCTTTTAAATACACATCCCATAACCTCTCAACTGGAGGGTTGTAAAAACACAATCTTCTGTTAAGACCTCCAACTCAAACAAATTCTGCTGGAACAGATCTTCTGAATCTATGTTTACAGCCTCCAATATCTTTACCTGCCTTTGAAAAGGCTCAACTACCTTTTCCTGCATCTCTGTTGCACCATTATTTATTATTTATTTATTTATTTATTTCCAGTTTGATGACCAGGGATGTCCACTGGGCTCAGGGATCCCGTTTTCAGTGGAGGCCCAGGGAGAAAAGCTCCATGTTACAAAGTTTAGATACAGATACAATATAGAAAAGAAGAACAATTTACAATTATGTTTTATGCTAGAGAGCTCTCCTTTCGGCATCTCCTTCATTTCAAATTCCTTCTCCTCTAAATTTGACCTGTCTTTTATCCAAATAACAGCACCCAAAACACGTAAACCATCACCACTGCCATCTCCATCTCCATCTTCTGTTCACTCCAAACCTACTTCCTCCTTCTCCAAGCCACCTTTGCACCTGGACCAGAAGGCAGGAAGCACCATCACAAAACAAGTCCGTTTACTCGAAAAGAGTAAGTTTTTTTTATTGATATATACATTACATATTATTTACATATTTACATTATTTACATCTATTTACAAATCTTCATACATTATAAACTTCAATTTAAGCATCCTCCCCAACTCCACAACCAAAACATTATTTTTTTCCAAAATCTTTGCCAAAGTCCATTTTCCACTGGATTTAATTTCAATCAGTCTCTCATTCCATATAGTCCATGAACCATAAAATATTATGCTGTCCATTTTCTTCACTTCTTCCTGTTTACATGCACCATAATAACTAAATTCGATTATGTCCATATTTATTTGTTCAAATTTTAACATACTTTTCAACCTAGTATCTTTACATATTTCTTTCCACAAATTATTAACTCTTTCACATTTCAAAAACACATTCTCAGGAATCTCAAACTCTCCACATTTATTGCATATTCTATCTTGCTTTTTTGTATGCCATATTTGCCTTAACTGGCAATTTTTGAATAGACAATAGCCATAAAAATCATTACATTCTTTAATCTTTTTATAGTTATTATAGCTCATCATTGTGGCTTTTTTCTTATCTATTTCTAAATCTTTCCATGGATCAATACAATAAAATGCTTTCATAATAAAAGTACCATTCCTTTCTATTTTTCTCACATATATTCTTTTTTTATTTTCCATAGCACAGTTTTGTTTTGGTACTCTTTCATTTCTTCATTCACAATACTTTTACTTCATTTTCTATTCCTTCCCACAGTTCTTTGTATTTATAATATAGTATCATTACTATCAAGTGTTTATTTTCCTTCATAATTCCTTTTAATACCTTACATAAAATTAAAGATCCTGCATGTACTATTGGGCTTATTAAACCCAAACCTCCTTACTCTTCTTTCATATACAGAATCCATCTTTTGATTGGATTCAGTTTAGAGCCCAATATAAAGGAGAATATAATCACCATTAATTCCTTTTCATACTTAATAGGAATCATATAAATGTTAGCGACATAAGAATTTTTCCTATTACCATGGTGTTCAACAAGTGTGCTTTTTTCTATATAAAAATCTATATAATTTCCAGAAATTAGTTATATCCTTTACTTCTTTGAGTAAATTATCCCATTGTTGTTGTCTGTATTCATTCCTTCCAAATGTTATTCCTAATATATCTATATATGTTTCATTGAACTCAACACCTCCTATCATACCTTCAAAATCAAATCCCTTACTTTTCTCCTTATTTACACTTAAACCATTTTTTTTTAATTTATACTTAATTTTTCATTTACTTTTTCCATCCATATTTTATTTTTAACAATTACTACAATATCATCCACATAATATCACCAACAATTACTACAATATCATCCACATAATATCACCCACAACCTGTAAAACAAAACAGGTCTTCCCCTGCACAGCGTGAGGCAGAAAAGAACTTCGCCCTTTTCGAGCGACTACTCTACTATTGCCCACAACCTGTAAAACAAAACAGGTCTTCCCCTGCACAGCATGAGGCAGAAAAGAACTTCGCCCTTTTCGACTACTCTACTATTGCCCACAACCTGTAAAACAAAACAGGTCTTCCCTGCACAGCGTGAGGCAGAAAAGAACTTAAGCCCTTTTAGGCGACTACTCTACTATTGCCCACAACCTGTAAAACAAAACAGGTCTTCCCCTGCACAGCGTGAGGCAGAAAAGAACTTCGCCCTTTTCGAGCGACTACTCTACTATTGCCCACAACCTGTAAAACAAAACAGGTCTTCCCCTGCACAGCATGAGGCAGAAAAGAACTTCGCCCTTTTTCTTCGCCTACTCTACTATTGCCCACAACCTATAAAACAAAACAGGTCTTCCCCTGCACAGCGTGAGGCAGAAAAGAACTCCGCCCTTTCGAAAGTGACTACTCTACTATTGCCCACAACCTGTAAAACAAAACAGGTCTTCCCCTGCACAGCGTGAGGCAGAAAAGAACTTCGCCCTTTTCGAGAGACTACACTCCTATTGCCCACAACCTGTAATACAAAACATGTCTTCCCCTGCACAGCGTGAGGCAGAAAAGAACTTCGCCCTTTTCAAGCGACTACTCTACTATTGCCCACAACCTGTAAAACAAAACAGGTCTTTCCCTGCAGAGCGAGAGCCAGAAAAGAACTTCGCCCTTTTTGAGCGACTACTCTACTATTGACCACAACCTGTAAAAGAAAACAGGTCTTCCCCTGCACAGCGTGAGGCAGAAAAGAACTTCGCCCTTTTCGATCGACTACTCTACTATTGCCCACAACCTGTAAAACAAAACAGGTCTTTCCCTGCACAGCGTGATGCAGAAAAGAACTTCGCCCTTTTAGAGTGACTACTCTACTATTGACCACAACCTGTAAAAGAAAACAGGTCTTCCCCTGCACAGCGTGAGGCAGAAAAGAACTTCGCCCTTTTCGATCGACTACTCTACTATTGCCCACAACCTGTAAAACCAAACAGGTCTTCCCCTGCACAGCGTGAGGCAGAAAAGAACTTCGCCTTTTGACGACTACTCTACTATTGCCCACAACCTGTAAAACAAAACAGGTCTTCCGCTTCACAGCGTGAGGCAGAAAAGAACTTCGCCTTTTGAGCTACTCTACTATTGCCCACAACCTGTAAAACAAAACAGGTCTTCCCCTGCACAGCATGAGGCAGAAAAGAACTTCGCCCTTTTCGAGTGACTACTCTACTATTGCCCACAACCTGTAAAAAAAACAGGTCATTATCTGGTCATTTTAGTATAGACTTTAAAGTAAAGTATTATTTAAGTGTCCTCAGCACTAGCACGAATCTCCCTAGGCTTACCCAAACAAAAAATCCAAGCTTGTTTGCATATACTCCACTTAAACTACAGAACACACTCTAAAACTAAGGCAAACAGCTATAAAATGTTAAAAACAAGCTCCCAAAGCATAGGAATTGAACCTGATGTTTGTTTAGACAAGATCTCACCTGCAAGTTAATTATTCAGGAGTTACATCTTGAAACCTGGGCTCTAGTGGCTTAGTGTAAACCCCGCTCCCCCACCCCCATTCTATCCCTGTTACAAAGGTTTGAAATAACCCTTGTCTGGTGCCTTTAATTTCAAATTCCTAGTGCTGTAGGACCTTGTTACCGGCCTCTACCTCCTGAGGTATGTATTAAGCTGTTATTCATTGTTCCTAATAGACTGTTAAATGTATTTAAGTTGAATTGTGTGATTTAATAGTAACTGATGTAACTCTTTTTTGCTACATAGTTACATAATGCACTATTGAATGGCATGAATATTGTAGCTACTTGTTTCTTTAAAGCTAAGTTGTGTCTCTAAAGCTAAATGTGTTTGGTAACCAGACTTTAGTATGACAAGCTCTTTGCAGGGCTGTTCATTAGAGTGAAAATTGAGAGCCTTCTGTATATTTTTGAGAAGCAGGATATTCAACATTCAACATTCTTTGACTCTCAGTCATAAGGCACTGTTGCAGTAAAATGCTAATGTGTTATAATGATTTATGCTATATGTAAAGATATGTAAAGATTTTACTAACATAGTTTAGAGTTTCCTCGGGTAGTCTAATGTTGTTTAAGCTACACAGCTGCTTCTGACTGCCTCTGAAATCAAGCTCTCTCTCTATCCCTCCCAGGTCTTCCCCTGCACAGCGTGAGGCAGAAAAGAACTTTGCCCTTTTCGACTACTCTACTATTGCCCACAACCTGTAAAACAAAACAGGTCATTATCTGGTCATTTTAGTATAGACTTTAAAGTAAAGTATTATTTAAGGGTCCTCAGCACTAGCAAGAATCTCCCTAGGCTTACCCAAACAAAAAATCCAAGCTTGTTTGCATATACTCCACTTAAACTACAGAACACACTCTAAAACTAAGGCAAACAGCTATAAAATTTTAAAAACAAGCTCCCAAAGCATAGGAATTGAACCTGATGTTTGTTTAGACAAGATTACTCACCTGCAAGTTAATTATTCAGGAGTTACATCTTGAAACCTGGGCTCTAGTGGCTTAGTGTAAACCCCGCTCCGCTCTCCGCCCTGCCCCCTATTCCCACCCGCCCCCAGTACTCGTACTTTTATAACCTCAAACCACTCCCCCTACTGTCCACTAACTTCCTGTACCTCACTACCGCCCTCTAAGATCAAACGGAATATGACACCACCCAGGAAGCTTATCATACTAACTCTTTTTCTCCTCCTACTAGTCCCTTACCTAGCTACCCTATATGAAACCTGGTCTTACATAGGCTTCCACCACCCAGGCTACCAAACCAACCCCTCCCCCATAATTAACAACAGAGGCCATGACTCAACTCCCTACTCACCCTCCTTGTTAGAACTCGAACGCTATGTAATTATCAAACCTACCAATATTAGGCCAAATGATAAACATTACTACAAACTTCTACTCAAAGCCCTCAAATTCATTACCACTCTGAATCACAGACTAGCCACAGATGGTGATATCTACCCCAACCCTGGCCCTTCCCCTCCACTCAATTCTAATTCCACCCTATCCTCCCCTCCACTTCTCAATCTAAACTCTAGACCCCTTAACTCTCTTCTGACCTGTCATCTAAACATCAGAAGTGTAAACAATAAGATTCACAACCTACATGCCCTTTTAGCTACTTGTTCCCCAGACCTGCTATGTCTCACAGAAACCTGGCTTAAACTAAGTACGAAAGACACACAGATAATCCCACCAGGGTATGATATACTAAGAGCAGACCGAATAACTTGTAAAGGTGGCGGTGTAGCCATACTCTACAAAAATACATTACAAATCTCCCTTGCCTCTCCACAATCCCTCCTAACAAACAATGCCGAAATTCTACTTGTAAAACTTCAACCAAACAAACATAAAAGCATAAATATAGCATGTATTTACATCCCCCCAGGCAACAATAATAACAAAACCTTAGAGGACTTTCTCCACTGGTTAACTCAAACTCACCCCCAGGAATCCATAGTGTTACGTGACTTCAACATCGATTGGAATTCCTTCTCATCTAGCTCCCCATCTAGCAGCATAAATCTACATGGCTTTTCTCAGCTCATATCCACTCCTACCAGACTAGATAAACCCCAAAACAAAGACAGCATCCTGGACTGGATCCTTACTAATAAAGATCCTGACCAGTACTCAGCAGGTACTCACCCAGAGGACATGAGTGATCACTTACTCACCTATGTTATCAAATTCAAGAAAATCACCCCCCTTCTTACAACCATTAAAAATCAGGATCAATAATAAATTCAACGCCTCCATTTTTCAAACTGAACTTAAAGCCCACAACTGGACAATACTCAAATCTCTTCCTCTTGAAGAGGCAGTTATCTACTTCAACACCACCTTCCTCAAGATTCTAGATTCCCATGCTCCAATACGGTCCATTAGAACTAAAACCAAAACCGCACCATGGCTCTCTAAGGAAACAAAATCCAAAATCCTATCTAGAAACAAGATGTGGATCACATGGCGTACCTCTAAAGACCCACACTCCCACCAAACCTTCCAGCAACTTAGAAATGAAACTAAAAGAATGATCTTAAATGATAAAAAACTTCTTCCTCCACCTCCAACACAAACACCTTAATAATCCACAAAATTCTGGGCAGGCTTAAACAAGCTCCTGCACCCAGGCCAGGCAACCACCCCCACTCCAACAACTTGCAAACAACAGTGCCCTGTAAACATTGCTAACACATTCAATAGTTTCTTCACAGAAACTATACAATCCCTGGCCACACAATTCAAACAAACAACCAGCCCACTCCACTACCCATGCCAGCAGAATACTACAACTACATCAGATCATCTATTTACCTTTGATCCAGTACCCATATCCTCTATAACATCTCTTCTTAAAAACTAAAACCCACTAAGCTAGCAGCTGACCTTCTCCCAGCTGAGTTTCTGCAAAAAGCAGCTGAGGCCATTTCCTATCCGTCTCCATAATCATAAACCGTACCTTGTCAGAAGCCTTCATCCCTCCATATGGAAAATGTCCCACATTATTCCTCTCCATAAAGGTGGTAGCTCACTAGAGCTAACCAACTACAGACCTATAGCTATACTCTCACCCCTGGCCAAAATTATGGAAAAGTGTGTCCACAAACAACTGATGGAACACCTCACCAAAAATAAAATTCTAGTCAACTCCCAACATGGCTTCAGGCCAAATCACAGTACCACATCAGCCCTACTATCCTTTTCTAATACCATCAATAACTTCAGAAACAATAATAAACTATCATCTGCTCTTTTCTTGGACCTCTCCAAGGCCTTTGATATGGTGAACCACATTCAACTCCTCCATACATTAAAAAAACTATCACTCAGCAATTCCACGCTGAAATGGTTCCAATCCTACCTGTCCAATAGGCAACAGGCTGTTCTATGGCAGGACAAATTATCCACATGCCTACCTGTTACATTTGGAGTTCCCCAAGGATCTATTCTTGGCCCTCTTCTCTTCACCATCTTTGTTAATGACCTGCCCACAATCACCCCCCATGCCACATGCATTCAATATGCAGATGGTTTGACTATCATCAGCACTGCCTCCAACCTGGCAGACCTCACTGCTTCAACCCAAGACACCTTCAACCTAATAGAAAAATGGTTCTCAAGTCGTCAACTAGTTCTCAACCCCAACAAAACAAAACTACTTACTTTCTCACCCACTAACAAGACTCTTCCCCCCACCTTCTCTATTACATCCTCCAATGGAATCACTATATCACCAGAAGTTCACACAAAGCTATTAGGTGTTACCATTGATAACTCCCTTAAATTTGACACCCATTTCAATCTAACCATCAAAACAGTCAATAAAAAGCTTGTCTCTCTCTTTAAAGTAAAACACTTTCTCACTCCTCACACTAAAATTACAATTGCCAGCACACACCTACTATCAACTCTTTTCTATGCCTCCCCCCTTTTTACAAACCTAAACAAGACAACCCTTAACAAACTTGCTTCTTGTTACAATCACATAGCTAGATTTGCCACAAATTCCACCTTTAGAACGCACCACTGCACTAACTTGAAGCAACTAGGGTGGTTAGAGTTTTCCAGCCAACTCCATTTCAACCACCTCAAAACGGCTCACCAGATACTGTATCACCCAGAGATAACACCAGCTCTGGAAAACATCATTCACCCCTATATAAACCTGCAATCTTTACGCTCCTCCAATAAGATCTTAGCTCAAACTACCAAAGCCAATAATTCTGCTGGGGATTCTCTATTCTCAAACTTTGTAGGTAAAATGTGGAACTCCCTACCGACCATGCTCACCTCAGAACCTTCACTCCTACAATTCAAAAAAAAGCTTAAACCCCATCTCAATACTTTCTGGCAATGTCCCTGTTCCAAACCTGATTAACCACTATCATTTACCCTTCTCTTACCTCACTATCCTTAACCGCTTTTTAACAAGGCGCGCCTTTGTAACTGACCTATGTTTTTTTTTTTTATATGCTGCTGTTATTTTTTTCCCAAGATGTGATGTATCTTTATATTGTATTTAGAACTCAACTATCTTCCTTTTTTGCATTAACAATGTTCATATGTCTGTTATGTACCTGGAGCTTTTCTCCCCAGGCCTCCGCTGAAAATGGACATGTATCCAGTCGGACTGTCCCGGTTAACAAATGTAAAATAAATAAATAAATAATTATACATTATTTGCATTTGTACTTCCTTCAACATTTTGTATCCATCACTACTTGACATTTTATTAATTTACTTCACTATTACATTCATAACTAATGAGAAAATCACACCACTAGCTGGGCACCCCTGGTTTATTCCACATTCTATTTTTATTTCTTCCCCAATCCAGCCATTTACATTTGGCTTCACATAGTTCCTTTCATAAACAGATTTTATTACTTGTAACATTTTTGCTTGCATTATATGCCTGCAAATTCCCTATAATGATTTATATTGAATATTACCATAAGCTTTACTTATATCCCCTGTCATAACCTTTGCTTCTACATTTTTATTTATGATATCATCAGTTATTTCTCTTATTATCCATAATAACTCTTGAATTCATTTTCTTTTTCTTCCAAATACATTTTGATCATATATTCTATCCATTTTTCTGTAACCTTTTTATTATTCTCAAAAAATGTTATAATCTGTATTATTCAATGTTATAGGTCTCCAATTTTTTATCTCCTCTTTATTTCCTTTTTTAAATATAGATTTTGTAATTCTTGTACATATTTCTTTCTCTTTAATTCCAGTTTCTAACCATTCATTCATAACTGGGTTGGGAGGGTGGCCTAATGGTTAATGTGTTTACCTTACAAACACAAGGTGCAGGGTTTGAATCTCACAAGGGATAATTGGCTAGGCTTAAAATGGCTCACAAAGGCAGTTAGCTTAGTACTAATCTATGAACTTCTATAATTTTTTTGCCACTCTTTCATTTCTTTTTACATACCATATTCAATTCCGTCCAGTCCTGTTGCAGAATTCATGTTAATATCTTTTAGAATTTCATTCAATTCTCTCATTGTTATTTTTTGTTCTAAATGCTCATCATCTTCCTTATTTAATTTTCACCTTTATCAATTTGTTCTATTTTCTTCTCTCTTAACAAATAATTCAAATACATATTCTTTAATTATCTTGTATATTCTTTCTTGCTGTCTTATTTGCTTACCTTCCTTATTTTTTAATTATCTTATTATTTTTCCTTCTTTTATTATTTTACTCAAATATGGTGCTACCTGTTCTTTCTTTCCTTGTAAAGAATATTTTTGCTTATATAACAAACTGTTCATTTTAATTTGATTCATTTTATATATATTTCTCTTTCTTTTTCATAAAATGAACTTTTTCTCTAATAAGTCTCTAAATGTTTCTTGACTTAATATCTTATATCTCTCTTTTTCTTTTCTTCTTTACACATTCTAAAATACTTTTTATACTTTTCTTTAAAATTAGGCCACAAAACAGTCCAATTCTTATAAAACTCCCTCATAGCCTTATGATTTTCCATAATTCAACAAGTTCTTTTTTCTCTTCTAAATCTAATTCATTTTCATTAATTCTCTTTTTTCCTTTTCCTATTCTTAGATATTCTTCATTTTCCTGTACTTTAACCCACATTGCCACATGATCTGAAAATCCAACATACTTAATTCCTTTTTTTATAACTTTTAAGCTATCAGATATTAAAAAAATAATCAATTTATGTCCTAATTTCATTCCTTTTATAGGTCCAGTGGTTATTCTCCCATACACTTAATGTTTCACTTCTCATTAGCCATTTTAACTTCACAGTTGCTCTTATTTTTCTTTAAACTAGAATTAAAATCACCCATCACTAAAATATTCATATTTACACAAATATATTCAAGAATATTTTTAAACATAACTTATCTCTCTTTTTTGTTACATATGCATATAAAGCTATAATTCTGTACACATAATTTTCCGTCTCACATCTATTACCGTAGTTTGGCCTAGTTCCACTATGGTTACATCTAATATTTTAATGCTTTTTTAACATAATATACATATGCCCGAGCATGTTTCTTTCCCCATGTTCCAAACTACCACACAATTCCAAAGTTTTTCAGTTTGTGGTCTTTCTTCCTCTGTTAATAAACTGATATCTTCTAAAACAATAATATGCAAATCTTTTGCAGCACACCATTGTAATATACCTATTCTCCTTTTAAGATTTTTCATACTGTTCACATTTAAAGCTAATATTTTCAGTTTTTAAGAACAGTTAGTATAATAAAATGTTTATCCCTTTCCTTTCTTATGTTCTCTAAACATTATATTTATGAATTTTATTTTCCTTTGTTTAACTCTTTTCCCTATCAAATTCTTTTTATTTCTTACTCTGCACCAATCAGCTTCTTCCTCACTTGTCTCTGCTGTTTCTTTTTCCTTACTTTCTTTAACTTCATGTATAACCTCTTTATCAGTTACATCTTTTTGTACATTTTCTTGTATAACACATTCTGCTATCTCGTTATCCTGTATAACTTCATTTTCATTTTCTTGCACATTCATTTCACATTCTAGGCATGAATGACTAGTATTGCCACTATTGCACTTTAAATAACACTTTTTTTGCATTATGCCCTGTTTTACCACATAAATAACATCTTTTTTATCACATTTATTGATTAAATGATAATTTTTTTCCACAAAAATAACAAGTTTTAGGTTGACCCCTGTATTTCATGAACCCCTATTACCATGAACATTAATAATACTAGGTAAGTGCATAACATTATCATTTTCCATTTTCAGTATTACATTCCCATCCCCCAGTCCATAGTCCTCTTTCATTATATATTTTTTGTAGTGTCCATTACTTCTTTACATATAGTTAACAAATGATGTTAAGTTGTCTATCTCACCTTCATTCTTGCTGGATGGGTTCGGCTCCGACTCGGCCTTCTACTAAAGCTCGAGAGCTATTTACTGGCTCGAGGACTCCCCATATCCCACAATGCTAGGCGTCAGATATCCAGATCTCGTTTGCCGCTTCAGCTACGAGGTTGCGTTTTTTACTGGCTCAGGTCGTATTAATCCTTTTTTGTCTTTTTCAGCTAAAGTTTAACTTTTATTTTCTTAGACTTATATTGTCTTAATTCTTAGTGTAGTTGTACTGGTATCCCCTAGTTTATCCCAGTTAGTTAACTCATTTTCTGTTAGAGAGTCCCCCCCCCCGGCTAACCCCCCCCCCCTGTTGTAACTATAGGTGTAGTGTTTAGCCTTATAATTTTTATTTAGATTGTTGTAGTTATTTTTAGTAAGTGTGGGTGTTTATGATAGTTTTTTCTACTCACTACTGTTAAATTATCTAGTGCGGGCGTGTGACTGTGTCTGTGTGTCTGGTTTAAGCACTAGTGTAACAATTTTTTCTCTCTTTGGTATCCCCGGGCCAGTATGTCCAAAGATACCAAAGTTTCAGGCTTCAAGAAGTGTGACTCGTGCTGTCAGAAGATGTCTCTGACAGACGGTCACACTTCTTGCATGTATTGCTTGGGTTACCTACACCTGCAGGACTCCTGTTCGGTCTGTCATGCCTTCTGCCCGAGAGTCCTGCAGGAGCATAGGAACAAACTTATCTTGAGAGGCCTACTCAAGCCAGAGGGATCCCTGGTGAAGCCTCAGTCAGAGAAATCCTCAAAGCCCGCCAAGCCTTTGGCTCCCAGTTCGGAGCCATCACCGGGCAGGGCATCTGCCTCTTCGTCGGCTCCGGCTGGGGCCGACACCTCTAGACCTCTATCGGCTCCGACTTTAATGTCAGAACCGTCATTAGGCCGGAAACATTCTAGGTCCCCTTCCCTAGAATCGGTTCGCTCGGCTCCGAGATCACCATTGCTGCAGTCGGAACGGAGCCATAGGTCCCATTCCTCTCGGTCTTCCAGGTTATCTGACCATGACTTAGAGAGGGTGGTCAGTAGGCTGCTTAAATCACAGGCCCTGGCCAAGATATTAACCAGCCCTTCTCGACAGACTGTGGCTATCCAGGTGTCTTCAACAGTTCCTCCTCCAACTCCCCTTTTGTGTTTGGAGCCGGAGCTGGTTGGGGCTCAAATCTTGGAAGTGTCGGAGCCGATACCACACCTTTCAGCTTCTTCATCAGCTCCGATCTCTTCATTGGTTCCTTCCTTAGAGGGATCTCAGCGCCAAGACTCCCTCATCGGCTCCGAGGGGGTGAGTGGCATCAGACCCTTGTCCAACCCCGTTCTCCCTCTAAGGGCTTCAGCGCAGGTGAGCACGCCCCGACATTGGCCTCAGAGCTGTCCCTCTCCGTGCTGGGAGGGGTTCACATCTCTTTGGAGTGGCGACCCTCTGCTCTGCCCGACAGGGGCGCCTTCGAGGTCATGAGGAGCGTGCTGACTCCTGTGTCGGCTCCACGATCGGCCCCTTCGGCTCCTCCCCACATGGTGCCTGCATCGGTCTCTGTCCACCCTCCTGACCCCAAGCATGGGGAACAGATGCTCCAGGTCACCCCATTGGGCATATCTTTTTCTTCCGAGGCCTTCCCTGATCATTCAGAGGAGCCCCCTTGGAAGAGAAAATGTAAGAGGAAACATGTTGACTCCCCCAAGTCAGTCACGTCTGATACCGACTTGGAGGATTCGGAAGGGTCCCCAAGTCCCCCTCTGAGGATGTCTCCTTTTCAGACATCCTAAAGATCCTTAGGCAGAGGGGAAACTGGACTGCCCTTAACCCTTCTGAGGACAAGTCGGTGTACCTGGACGTGTTTGGTTCTCACCCTTCCACCTCCTGGGTGTCTCCGCCTTTTGATGCGCTCATGGAAGTGGTGGCTCGAAGGGCATGGACAGCCCCGGACATAGTGGAACCAACTCCCTGCAGGCCCACTAAGTTTAGTACAACCCCATCCGACAAACAATTTCTGACAAAAGGTGTCCCTGTTGATGCCATGATGGTGGCAGCAGCCACTAAGAAGGAGTTGGCTGAACCTTCGGTGCCTGTCCATCCACGTAATAAAAAATCTAGGACAATGGACAGGTACGGGAAGCGGATGTTTTCTTCAGCAACCTTTTCCATGTGGTCGCTGAATTATCTGTGCCATTTCACCCACCTTCAAAGGGATCTTCTTAAGGAACTGGGTGATACCCTTCATGATCCATCAGCTGTGGGTTCTCAGGACAAGATTAACTCCCAGCTGTTGACCCTTAACTCTATAGTCAACTCCTCCATGCGGCTCATTTCTTATGCAGCTGATGGGGCGAGTAGGGCCGCAGGTACAGGCGTGGCTTTGAGAAGACATGCCTGGATGCGGTTATGCAACTTTGCTGACCCCTTTAAGGCATCCTTCACTAATACCCCCTTTGATGGTTTGGCTCTGTTTGGACCACAGGTGAAGGGATACCCTTACCAGGTGTGAGCAGGAAGGCAAGACTCTCTCTGCCGTTGGAGTCCGTTTTTCTACTCCCTCTAGACCATACCCTAAAGGTCAGAAGAGTGGAAAAATGTGGTTTCCGAAACCCCAGGGAGTCGTGCCTGACACATGTGGCGAGTTTCCCTCCAGGGGCAGAGGAGGGAACAATAATAGACGCCACCCGAGGGACAGAGGGGGTCCGCAAAATCAGGGTAGCAGAGAATCTTTCTCTGACAAACCCTTTCAGCACCCCTGAGGGGCTGCCCGACTGTCTACCTTTGGAGGCAGTCGGGGGAAGATTGTCACTGTACCCAGAAGACTGGCAACTCCTCACACAAGACAAATGGGTACAGTCTATCATATCCGAGGGTTACAAGATACTCTTTGTCCACACCCCTGTACAAACAAACAGGTCCCTTCCAGATGTTCCACCCAGTCTAAGGGATCAAGCAGTACTAGAAATTTCAAAACTGCTAGAAAAAAAGGGCCATCCAGCCATTCCCAGCAGACCAGCAAGGATCCAGGATTTACTCCAAGTTCTTTTTGGTACCAAAAAAGACAGGGGACTGGAGACCCATTTTGGATATCAACAGGTTAAACAAATCTGTTCAAAGAACGAAGTTCCGGATGGTCACGCTTCAGTCCATTCTACCCTTTTTGGGTCAGGACAATTGGATGTGCTCCATAGACCTTCAGGATGCGTACTACCATATCAAAATGGACAGATGCTCAAGAAGATTTCTCCGCTTCTGGCTGGGAGCCAGTCACTATCAATTCAGAGCCCTGCCCTTTGGTCTCACCACAGCCCCCAGGGTGTTCACCAAATGCATGGCAGTGGTTACGGCTCACCTGAGAGGGCGAGGATTCCAGGTGTTTCCATATCTAGACGACTGGCTCCTGACTGCTTCCACCAGGCATCAGCTAGTGCGAGCCAGGGATTATACCATCCAAACTTGCTCCGAGCTAGGTATCTCTACAAACTTTGAAAAGTCTGCATTGTCGCCTTGTCAATCTATAACCTTTATAGGTGCAAGATTAAATACAAAAGAGCTGTCGGCAAAACTTCCCTTAGAAAGAGTATCAGACATTCGCCAACATGTCCAGACCTTACTACAGTGCAAGAGAATTCAGGCCAGATTTGTACTGAAAACCTTGGGTCTCATGGCAGCAGCAATCACATTGATCCCCCTGGCTCGTTTCCACATGCGGATTCTTCAATGGATGCTTTTTACCCAATGGTCTTTTCAACAGCTTCCGATGTCTCACAACATAATAATCACCCAATCATGCAAAGACCACCTGTCTTGGTGGATGGTCTCTTCTCAAGTACTTCAAGGCAGACCGTTTGTTCTTCCTCTTCCTGTTGCCATGGTGACAACGGATGCCTCTCTGATCGGGTGGGGGGGTATTTTCAGGGCAAGACTTTCCAGGGCACTTGGCAACCTCTACAGTACCACCTGCACATAAACATCTTGGAGATGAGAGCGGTACTTTTAGCGTTGCAAGCTCTTCGGGACTCTCTACCCACCAGGACTATTGCAATTCAGACAGACAATATGTCTGTAGTGTGGTACATCAACAAGCAGGGCGGAACCAGGTCCTATCCCTTATGTCGAGAAGCACTCAGACTCTGGCAGTGGGCAATCTCCTCTCAATGGTTTCTAATAGCAATGCACATCCCCAGGAAGTCCAACATCATAGCGGACAGGCTAAGCAGAGCTGTTCTCATGCCTCATGAGTGGTCTCTCAATCAGTTAATAGCGGACAAAATTTTCCGCAGATGGGGTCAACCTTGCTGCGACCTTTTTGCAACCCCTCTCAACAGCAAGTGCGATGATTTCTTCACTCTCTTCCCCCTCCCCGGCCACTCCCCCAGAGACGCTCTAGTTCATGATTGGCCCCAGGGTCTTCTGTATGCATTCCCACCCTTTCCCTTAATTCCCAAACTAATTCAGAAAGCGACCACATTGGGATCCAGGATGATCCTCATTGCCCCTTACTGGCCTCAACAAATTTGGTTCCCATTCCTGCATCGTCACCTGCTGGAGCAGCCTTGGAATCTGGACCCAGTGCTAGACCTCTTGGTCCATCAGTCGGGCGGGCTGCACCATTCCCTTCAGTCTCTCAACCTCACAGCTTGGTTGCTCCACTTCCAACCTTAGCCAGGCTTCCACATATTTCTCAGCCAGTGCGTGAAATCATCCTTTCTTCCCACAAATCTGCTACCAGGAAGACTTATGCTATTAAGTGGAAACGTTTCTCTTTCTGGGTGGAGGCTAGAAATATAGACCCCTTTACAGCCCCTGTCCACCACGTTCTAGATTTTTAGCAGAACTCTTTCGAGCAGGTTCCTCGTCTGCCACTATTAGGGTCCAATTGGCTGCTATTGCTAATTTCCACGCTGGCCTGTCAGAAACCAGCATCATGTCCCACAAACTTTGTAAGGCCTTTCTTAAAGGGACTATTTTACTTAGGCCCCCGGTTAGAGATCCCCGCCTCCGTGGGATTTAAACCTCATATTAACTTCCTTGATTCTCCCTCCCTTTGAACCTGCGGCCTCCTGTTCCTTAAAATTACTCTCCTGGAAAACTCTGTTCTTAGTAGCCATCACCTCAGCTAGGAGAGTGTCGGAACTTCAAGCCCTCTGTATTCGTCCTCCTTATCTTGTTTTTCAGAACAATAGAGTTTCACTCAGGACTAATCCTTCTTTTCTGCCTAAAATACCTTCTGAGACAAACCTGAATCAGGCTATTAATCTACCTGTCTTTTTTCCTAACTATTCGAACAGAGCTGAACAAAAGTTACACCAATTGGACATTCACAGGCAATTATGTTTTTATTTGGATAGGACTAAACAACCAAGAAAATCGGACCAACTCTTCCTATCCTATGCTGAGGGCAAGCAGGGCCTGCCAGTTTCTAAAGTAACCTTATCCAGGTGGTTGGCTCTATTATCACTTTGATTTATCAATTGAGACATAAAGAAATCCCTACAAAACCAAAAGCTCATTCCACCAGAGTGTTAGCTACATCGGTAGCTTTTCAAGCAAGACTACCAATGGAATCTATTTGTGCTGCAGCCACATGGGCTACTCCTCATACTTTCATTTCACATTATAAGTTGGATATGGCCTCCAGGAGTCGAGCTAATTTTGGTTCCACTGAGCTCAAGAGTCTGTTCCGATGAGCCACCCAGGGCTAAGGTGCTAGGGACGCTGTCCCATCCAGCAAGAATGAAGGCAAGATAGACAACTTAACATTAAGAAGTTATGTACCTACCATAATGTTCCATGTTAGTTGTCTTCTTCTCACCTTCTTTCTTGTGTCCCACCCTCCATCCTCCTAGCCTGGACAGACCGAGAAGAATTCCTTTTGAGGCCTTCTTCCTCTGGCTGAGTTTTATCTAGGTTTCATCCTCCTCTGTTTTTAGTACTGCAGGTAAACCTTGTAGTTTGGACAGGTGTCCTTAAATTTTTTTTTTCCATGGTGTTAGCTCTGCCAAACGAGATCTGGGTATCTGACGCCTAGCATTGTGGGATATGGGGAGGCCTCGAGCCAGTAAATAGCTCTCGAGCTTTAGTAGAAGGCTGAGTCGGAGCCGAGGATTGGCTCCGAACCCATCCAGCAAGAAAGAAGGCGAGAAGAAGACAACTAACATGGAACGTTATGGTAGGTACATAACTTCTTATTCTTTCAGTTCTTTAGCTTCAACTTCAGTTCTAAACTGAATCATTATTCTTTTTTTTTTTTCGTCTGTAAAAAGCTTGCACGATATATTCTGACTATGGAAAAATATTTTTCTTTTGTTCATATGCATCCAAAAAATTTTCCATGGCCGTCCCAGTCTCAAATAACAAGTCACAAAAAGTCTCTTTATTAATTAAAATGAATACTCTTATCTCTTTTCTTTTGCCACCCAGAGGTGTTATGACAGAGTCCAAAACCTTATACCTGTCCAGACCTTCTTTTTTACAGCTGACACGTACTGTATACTTCTTTTTTGTTTCTTTTATTTCTTCTTTCTTCTTTGCTCCTTCTCCTACAGTTTGTGCATAAGTTTTTGTCTCTTGAATTTGTTCTGGCACAATTTCTTCTTCTCCTTTTTCTTCTTCTATTTTTGCCATGATGTCACTCCATGAAATTGCTGCTCCACTTTCTGGTTCACTTTGTTTACCATTTCTTCCAAATAATCATCCCACAACCTTCCCAATTGGAGGGCTGTAATTATGCATTTCTCAGAGGTAACTGTCTCTCCTTCAAACAATCTCTTCTTAAAGTTTTCTTCTGAATCCATCTCTGTTACATCTGCAGTCTCTTTTTCTTTCAATATCACTGTCTTTTATTGCACCCACAACATCAGAAAACGTTTCTGGTAGTGAGTCTACCATTTTAACTACATTTCATCAACTTTCACTTCATTTTTAGCTAAAGCTGACTCAGCCATATTTTTCCTATTCCTCCTGGATGCCTCCATGCCTGGACAGAAAACAGGAAATCTGGATGTGTAACACACAAATTATTCCCCCGACTGCCAAGAGTAGAGGAAGTTCCCTGATACCCTGTCCAAATTTCCCCTACTAGTATAAATATCCCCTCAGATCTGTACTGAAAAGAGGCTACTAGCCTAGTTGGACCAACCTGTTGAATAAATAAAACTAAACAAAATGTTGCAGGTTGATATAAGATATGTATGCAAGAGCAGGGTTGTGGTGAGGCTAGGTTTGCAGTAGGATGGTCAGTAGGATGCATGGGAGAAGATGATGATCATGAAGAACCATTTTGTTTATTTAAGAAAAAAATGTTATCAGCATTAATATGTAAGATTTAGAGACCCTGAATATGTGTAATAAAGAATAAATGGTATTAGGTGGTGCTGGTATGAGAATTTAATGAATGGGTAGGGCTTTTGTTTATTTTATTCTTAGGCACTGAGCACTTTAGTTTTGCATTTATTCATTTTGCAGTCTGCATCCAAAATGCAGTTGTGGTTGATTTGGCAATAACTACTGACAGGCTATCCTGAATACAAATAGTTAGTTCACATTGTGGCATTGGGCCTCTCCAGTGTTAGCATTAATGTGAAGGGTGAAGGATGAAGGGGTGGTAAATACAGTGGATAGGATGGATATTTCTAGTGTTTTAAGCAAGAAGGATTTTAAACTTTACTGCTTGGTTTTCCTGAATGTGTGTTCAGCATATTGAATCATAGTATGGACCATACAAAGGTGAGCTCTTTATGGCACCATATAGTACACTGGGTGAAGCTGGAGAATTACAGGGGATGAAGGGAAAAATATTTGACTGCTTAGAAACTTTATTAGTGTTCCATGAATGCTAACACAGCTGCCAAGCATTCAGATCATGCATTCGGATTAATACTGCATCAAAAGGAATAGTAAATATGGCAGTACACATTACAGCAGAGCTGTAGTAAGGCCAGCTTGTGCTCTTGAATATACCCTATTTGATGACACCTCAAACAGAGCTGAAAAAAGCTGAGGCCAAAAAAGAAAAAAAAGAAGAAAGATGACCTCCAGCTATAGGCAGAGAGTCAATATGTTTATATATAATAGCATTTTGCTGTTTAAAATTGAACGGTTCTCTAATGACATCACACACTGCAAGCACTAACTAACTAACAGTTTTGGATGAAAGTTTCTGAGTATTTTAATCATTTATTATTTGCTTTGAACAATAGTGCAATGCTTAACCACAAATTCCTCTTTGGGGGTTATTAATGTGATAATACTTAAATTCATTATTAGAGAATCCACTCAAAATGCAGTCAAAAGGGTTTTGAAATGGGAGAACTCATAACTAGTATGTAGTTGTCGTTAGATTGGTGAACACACTGATTTGGTTGCAAATTCCATCTTTCTAAAATCTTGCTATTTTAACGTAGTTTAATATTTGCTATTCAGTCAGTGCCAGAAAAAAAAACAATACTTCTGAAATATGCTGAATTATGCATATCAGCATTAATGGCAAATATGGGGTTTTAAGAACTGGCTGATGCATAAAGGAGTTTATTGTGAAAGGTTACAATTTCATTAATATTTCAGAATCTTTAAGCTGTATTAAAATCCTTAGTAACTTGATGCTGAAGAAGGGAGTGCAAGAGAGGGAAAGACTTTTTTTTTTAATTTTAGTTCTTGAAATATCTGCTTGCAGTAATTTAATATCCTGGCACTCACTAGCATAAAGCAGAGAAACCAATCCTTGATAATGCACCTGTAGGCAATTTGAATATTCACTAGTTCACCCACAGCATGTAATTTGGATGTGGGAGGAAACCGGAGAACCTGTGGAAAAATGTATGTAGTGAAGATCTGCAAACTGTACAGAAGGCATGCAAGTCAAGAGGTGAACTGGAGGACCTAGTACTGTGACTCAGAAGTGGTAATTGCTGTGTCAATGTGCAGCTTGGCTATTTTAACCTTGTCTTTTGAGACAGCCTTCCTGGTTTCATTGTTTAGGTAAGACCTTTATTTATCAGTAATCCTTGCTTAGTTTTACTTTGACGGGTGTAATTTGGACATGAAGGCAAAGCTTAAATGACCATACCAAAATGCCAGCTGTGGGTAAACCAAGCATTACCTGCACCAGGGTATGGATTACAGCTGATATATTATACAATACATACCTTTTTAAGTAATGGCATTGTATAACATAACTTATAGTCTTTGTCTTCTAACTACTACAGTGCAAGACTTCAAATAAAGTTTTATGATCTTAAACATTTTTGTGACTAAGTTTGAACAGAATGTAGCTATAAACCATGTCATTTTGTATTTTCATCTTTGTACATTTGTATGTTTTAGGGGGCCACAATAGCTGTGGTTCTATTATAAATGTATTAACTTTTCTTGGTTATATTTTATATTTTGGATTTTAAAATAAGTGTTTAATGTCTGTATATTTTAATTATTCATTACATTGCACTTCGGGATGTCCTGGAATGCATAACAGCTAGATATTAGCTTTGCAGTTTTTAAGTTTTTTTTTTTTTTTTGTTTTTGGTGGTGAGCATTTTATAGAGTTGTTGTTTATGTGCAGTGCTTCTTACTTTCTATAGTTCTGTATAGCAGACTGTAGTTTAGTCTTTAGGTGCTGGTCTTCTTTCCATGGGTAGGTCGTCATATACGCCTGTGTGTATCTATTGCAAAGCAGTCATCACTCACATTTTTGAATGTTAATTGCATTTCACTGTATAAATCTGAATAAGTACTTTGTGATATCCTGATTTGAAATGTAGCTGTTTGGCATTTCCTCTTAAGTTTAGAGAAAACATCTGAAAATGCATTATTGTCTAAATCCTGCCTTCAGAATTAGCAGATTGGGGGTAATTGTTAGGTTTTGATATTTTTTAAATATTAGCTAGATGTCATGAAATAATTTGACCCCTTTCAGAAACTTTTGTACACATTTTGGTTTCAGATTCATAATATGTTGAATAAATATTATTTTTGCTTGGTAGTTTTTTAGAAAAACTAAAGTTTAATTCAAAACAGTTTCTTTTTAATGTGTCTGTTTAATTTTATATTCTAGCTTTTCTTTCATTCATATAGACAAATGGGGATCTTCTGATTGTTGTCTTAAAAGCTATTTACCTTACATATATGCAGATATCAGAAAAACAAAATGTGGAAAACTCACTAAAGATCTGCGTGTCGAAACCAAAGTACAGTCCAAATAAAAGAAATTTGCTGCAGATTACCACTTTCAGTTGCTTTAATACGAGTTAAATGCGAGTTAAAATGACAATTGACATAAAAGCTGAACAGCATACACTGCCAAAAGTAAAAATATATAGTGTGTGTGTGTGTATATGTGTATATATATATATATATGTGTATATATATATATATATATATATATATATATATATATATATATATATATATTTATATATATATATATATATATATATATATATAAAATGTTTAACCTCTAGTGTGTGACATTGTATTGCATTAAACTGATAACTGGGAAATGACTGAATTACCATATACTACAAAGTGGTATTGAAATACACAGATGAATGGCTTGCAAATAATCTCATTGCATTTTCAATCACTTTCTGGAAATTAGTATGTAGCAAAAAGAACTGAGTGCTTAAATATGATTTCTGGTCATGTAAATAAAATATGTTCCTAAAGTACACAATATTTAACTGTAAAAACTGACTTTATCCTGTATGTTGATTCTACTTTTATTACTGCACTTTATGTGATAATATTATGTAGTTTATTAACTCTGAATGTTTCAGCTTTTCTCCCCGGGCCTCCGCTGAAAATGGGATTCATGCCCAGTCGGACTTTCCTGGTAAACAAATGACAAACAAACAAACACTGAAACCATTTAAGGAGAAAGATCATCAGAAAAAACTAACAATTGCAACATTGACTTATAGGGACCAAACATCTCCTGTTCTGCAGTGCCAGTCCCTCCCCCTAACAGCTCCCACCTTGGACAGCCACTCCCTTTACTCCATTGTAGTCATGGCTTTGAATTCAAATCAAGAAGCAGTGTTGTCTTTTTAATGTTTGCCAGATGTCAGCATCTATAGTTTCATCGCTTGGCACATGGCTGTCCAAGGTGGGAGCTGTTAAGGGGAGAGATTGGCACTGCAGAACAGGAGATGTTTGATCCCTATAAGTCAATGTTGCAATTGCTAGGTGGCCTAATGGTTAAGGTGTTTGCCTTACAAACACAAGGTACAGGGTTTGAGTTTCACAAGGGATAATTGGCTAGTCTTAAAATGGCTCACAAGGGCAGTTAGCCTAGTACTAACCTATGACCCTATGACACTGGATCTGTTAAGGCCTGACTGTGGCCTCAGATGACTTGGGAGTTACGAGACAAGTAAGCCTTGAAGAAATTTCCACCTTGTCATTGCCCACTCTTAGATCTTGCCTCTCATTTCAATGAGGGTCAGGTCATGCATATCAGGAAGAATTTATAAACAATCATCCAGTTGTCTAGCTCCTTTTAAAAAGAAGACAGTGTGTCACACACTGCTTAAGTTAGAAAGGATATTTCTTTCAGAGAAATGGTAGGTACAGTGTGACAAATCTATCTCTCCTCCTAGTCTTATTTATTTGGTGGAATATATTTAAAGCTCTTGTCTGAGTGTTAGCTATATTGTTTGATTTATTGAGGCATAAGAGATCTTGGACTGCTGGTCCCTTTTAGAAGCAAGACACAGGTCTCACCTAAGAAGTCTCTATGAAACCGAATATAGGAACAAAGTCTCCAGTCTTTCTTTGTAGCTCAGATCTTTTAGGCTCCTGATCTTTTCAGTTATAAACCTCTGGGGTCATTCCAATTACTTATAGATTCACAGGTTCATAGGTTTATACTAGGCTAATGATCACCAGAGCCTTTATAAGCCTAGCCATGCAATCCAACCCAACTGTATGCCTATATATTATAAGCATTTATTGGGCGGGAGTATGTTAGTTAGGAAGTTTCTAGAGGATATGTGGGGGGGGGGTGGTTATGTTAGTTTGGGAATTGCTGTCTGCCTCTATCAGAGACATGGGATCAGACCTGCAGTGAATTTCCAGTTTCCCATCCATTGGTCAAGGCTATGCAATAGTATTAAGGGATGGGTTCTGCTTCACATGGATGGGGAGCCTGTTTCCAGAGCATGGAGATTCTATGAGATTCATACATCTCTTACAACATGTCTTATTTATCTCAAAACCAATATTTAAATCCTTGAATCTTGTTGTTCAGATGCTGTTCATTTTGTGGATGTGGAAAAGGTCCATCAGAGCTGGATCCAAGGATGCCTTGTGTGACAGGCATATATTGCCTCTCAGTAACCTGTAGGAGACCAAGTGCAGAGATAGGGCTTTACAGCAATCCATATATGACAATGTTTTTATACCACAGATTCTCCTGGTAAGGAACCTTTGCAGGCATTCCAACTGTTGCATTTGTCTGGTCCGGTCCATGCTGAAGGGGGAATTATACTCAATGATGTGCCTGATATGAGCTGAATAAAGTATTACTATGACCTCCTTGGGCCTGGATGCCATGCCCTTACTTATAAGTTGGGTGTCATAGAATTATTTTCTCACTACCTTGGCCACATGTTGGTCAAAGGCCAAATTACTGTCTACATATATTCCCAGATCCCTGATTGTCGGGTCAACTCTTAGGGGTGTTTTCCCTTTATTGAGTGTCTTGGTGACCTTCTCAATGAAGTCCACTAGGTTTAACAGACATGACCTTCCCTTAACAAGTCCAGACTGGGTTGGTCCAGTGTCTGAAGGTTCCCTATGTTGTCGTTGATCATTTCCATTACAATTCATTCCATAGTTTTGCATATTAGACTAGACAGACTATCAGGTCTGTAGTTTCTAGGGTCAGTTGATGGTCCACCTCTGTGAATTGGGATAACCATTGCAGTCTTCCATTCTTGTGGTACAAAGCTTGTTTTTAAACTATAGTTGAAAAGTGGCTCAAGTGGTCCTCACAGGTTATTTATTTATTTATTCAGTTTGATTACCGGGGAGGTCCAGTGGGCTGGGGAGCCCATTTTCAGTGGAGGCCCGGGGAGAAAAGCTCCACAGTAAGTTTATTAGATACATGTTTGTCAATCATAGTAAAAAATGCATAGTAAAAAAAAATACATAAAAATACAAACGATATGGTTCAATCTCCAAAGCAGTAAACAATCAATACATTTACAATTAAGTTTAGGAGAAAAATGAGTATACAGTGAAATAGTTGGAAGTAATAATTAGTCATGAGAAACAAATAAGTGATTGAGAGTGGGGTAAGGAAGGGGAGAGGTTAGCCAGGAGTGAAGGGAGAGGAGGGTTTGAGAGGGTTTGAGCTTATGTTTCAAGTCTAATATGCTTAGTAAGGTACCTAAGTGGGTTGAGCACCTGGCCTACTCCAACCAATTCCAGGGACCCATGGTAATTGTGGGTGGGGTCTATGTGTGTCTACTGGTCAATGCATGTTTTCCATAAACAACAGCCAAGGGGCTATAAGCTACTGGCTCGGTTTGTCCAGCTTTCCTGCATGGCTTACCTGGGAGAGCTATGTTCAGTGAAACCTGGACATAAAATCAATCAACCTGCCAAACTTGAGCTAAGGATTGCTACACTCAATATAGGTTCACTGACAGGATACAGCTTGGAAGTGGATGACATGATGGTAAGGAGGAGGCTGGACATCCTATGTATCCAGGAGACAAGATTGAAGGGAAGTGCAACAAAATTCCTTGGCCTGAGATCTGGAGTCTACTACTCAGGAATAGAACAGAACAGAAATTGTGTGGGAATCGTGGTAAAGAAGAGTCTCTGAAGGCAGTGATGGATGTAATTAGAATTAGTCACAGACTCACAACAATCAGACTCTAGTGTAATGATAGGGCACTATTCATAATCTCAGCATATGCCCCACAAAAGGCTTGTGATAGTGAGGGAAAAAAGTGCCTTCAGATAGCAATTGCAGGACTTACTAAATAAAACAGGACAACATGAGTTGGTGTTGATAATGGAGGAACCTGAATACACATATCGGGACAGACAGAGCAGGGTGTGAGGACTGCCTGGGTACACATGGGTCAGGCAACAGGAGTAAAAAAGGAAATGCCATTCTTGAAATTTGTCTGGAAAATGGCTTGATGGTGGCCAACACATGGTGCAGCAAGAGAGACAGTCACAAGATCACATAGAAAATTGTCCAGCATAGGTAGGTAAGTACTGTACATGGAACTCAGGTAGATGTCCTTCTAGAAAGGAAAGGGCACTGGGATAGAATCAGTGATTGCAAAGTCATCCCCAGTGAAACAGTCAGCCCACAGCATAAACCACTGGTTTCCACAATCAGCTGCTGTAGTCAGAGAAGGCTCTAAGGTCACCAGAGACTAGGTTGAAGACCTGGAAGTTGACTGGAGAGAAATTGCAATAGTTCAAGGAATTACTCAGGGCTCTAGCACCCCAAGAAGAGGAGGAAATAGGTGGAGTAAAAGAAGAATGGCACTGTCACAAAACAGCATTTATGAGGATGACAGAACAGATATGTGGCCAAGCTAGGTATGGAAATAAGGTACATAAGGAAAGCTGGTGGTGGAATCCAGAAGTCCAGAAAGTTATTAAATAAAAGGAGTGGTGGAAAAAGTGACAGATAGAAAAAGATGGACTAGGCAAAAAAAGGGAATATATATGTGTGTGAATGAGAGGGAGGATAGAGGAATGGTGAGGATGCAGGGTGTAGAGGTGGCGAAGGTGGATGAGTTTAAGTACTTGGGATCAACAGTTCAGAGTAATGGTGAGTGTGGAAGAGAGGTGAAGAAGAGAGTACAGGCAGGATGGAGTGGGTGGAGAAGAGTGTCAGGAGTGATTTGTGACAGACGAGTACCAGTAAGAGTGAAAGGGAAGATTTACAAGAGGGTAGTGAGACCAGCTATGTTATATGGTTTGGAGACAGTGGCATTGACAAAAAGGCAGGAGTCAGAGCTTGATGTGGCAGAGTTGAAGATGTTAAGATTTGCACTGGGTGTGACAAGGATGGACAGGATTAGGAATAAGTATATTAGAGGGTCAGCCCAGGTTGGAAAGTTTGGAGACAAAGCCAGAGAGGCAAGATTACATTGGTTTGGACATGTGCTGAGGAGGGATGCTGAGTGTATTGGGAAAAAGATGCTAAGGATGAAGCTGCCAGGTAACAGGAAAAGAGGGAGGACTAAGATAAGGTTTATGGATGTGGTGAGAGAGGACATGCAGGTGGTTGGTGTGACACACCAAGATGCAGTGGACAGGAAGAAATGGAAACAGTTGATCTGTTGTGGCGATCCCTAACGGGAGCAGCCGAAAGAAGAAGAAGAAGAAGGGAATAGTGGTTGGCTAACAAAGTGGCTAAGAGAGCCATTGTAATAGCAAAGGACAAGGCATCAGAGGCACTCTACCAGCTTCTGAAAACTGACTCAGCAGACTGCACAAAGAAATTCTATCATGTTGCAAAGCAAATGACAGAAAGATAAATAAGATATCCATAATACATCATTCATAGAGGATGCCAGAAACAACCTGCTCACCAGTCCACAGGACATCAAAGGCAGATGTAAGGAGTACTTCAAGCAGCTTCTGAATGAAGAAAACCTCACAGAAGCTGTACTGCCCCAGACACAGCCTACAATGGAAGAAGATGAGAAACCCACCCTAGAAGAAGTAAATACAGCACTAAGGAAAATGAAGTCAGGGAAAGCAGCAAGTTCAGATGAGGTCAGAGCAGATATGGTCAAGATGTTGGGTAAGATTGGGGAGAAATGGCTCCAGAGAGCATTTATAGCTGTATGGAGAGAAAGACATATCCCAGATGACTGGAAATTAAGCATACTAGTGCCAGTGTACAAGAAAGGGGATATCCACAACTGTGGACAATGCAGAGGTATCAGACGCCTGTCACACTGCGTCAAAGTTCTGGAGAGGGTGACTGGTAAATGAATATGCAGAAGTGCAGAAAGTAAGATGGAGATGGACAGCTTGGCTTTAGATCAGGTTGCAGCATAACCAATCCAAAGTTTGCAGTGAGATATATAGTTGAGAAGAAGCTAGAGATGAGGAATGAGTCCAAGTAGACATTTCTAGGCTTGGAGAAAGCTTGTAACAAGGTCTCAAGAAGGCCAGTGTTGGCAGTCCTGGATGCATTGGTAGAATTAGTGCAGGTTATGTACAAGAATGCAATGACTCAACTGGAAACAGTGTTAGGACTCTCAGAAGGGTTACCTGCGGGAGTGGGTGTGCATCCACGTTCAGCTCTGAGCCCGATGCTGTTCATACTGGTGATGGGCTACTCTAGCAAACAGGTCAGAGGGTACAGATCAGCAATGCTGCTATACACAGTTGATGTGGTATTACAAGCAGACTCTGAACAAGAACTTCAGCAAATGATATGAAAATGAAATGCAGAACTGAAAGCACATAGGATGAAAGTGAACACTCACAAGACAGTTGTCTTGGCAGCAAACGGAGGAAATGAGAAGAAGCTGAATATCAAGATAGAAGGGAAGACGCTGGAACAGGCCAACAGCTTCAATTATCTCGGAGGGGTGGTTGAAGAAATGGGAAGTGTGAATGAGAAGGTCAAACACAGAATCAGAGGGGTTGTAGCCAACTGGCACAGATTGTCAGGGGTAGTGCATGAATGAAAAATGCCCAAGAATCCGAAAATGCCCAAGAATCCGAACAATAAGGTGTACAAAACAGTGGTATGACCAGTACTACTATATGGTACAGAAACCTGGGCATTGAAAGCAGAGCGGTTGATGAAGGTAGTGGTGATGGAGATGAAGTGCCTGAAACAGGTGGTAGGAGACGTACTGTAAGACAGAAGAATAAACAAGAACACCAGAGCAAAAGCTAACATAACTCCAATTGCAAAGAAGGACAAAGATAACAGATTACAGTGGTTTTGTCACATGTGCAGGAAATCAGAAGACAATCTGGTGAAGAAGATTAGGAAGAGATGGGAAAAATAGAATAGGCAACAATGGTGTCCAGCAAAGAGATGGGTATGTTTTGTAAGAGAAGATTTGCAAAAGTCAGGCATGACTATCAAAAAAGGTAGGAGGTTGGCAATGAATTATGAGAGATGGCAATAGTTGATGTGATGGATCTATATCATATGTTCGAAGTTTTATAACTTCGAACATTAAAATATCGAATTTAAATGTTCAAAGTTATAAAACTTCAAACATATGTAAAAAAAAAAAAAAAAAACCCAAAACTAACGGCTGTAGGCAGATGGGCAAGCACTCCTGCACTCCCCACCCCCGCTCTTTAAATATACCAACTCTGAGACCGCACTACAGTGCAGTAAGGGAAATCTTCCCTTCACCGCACTATAGTGCGGTCTCGGATTTGGTACATTTAAAGATCGAGGGGTGTGGGGGTGCAGGAGGGCTTGCCCCCCTGCCTACACTAATCAGGTAATTTCCGTTTGTTTGTTTTTTATTATATGTTCGATGTTTGAAACTTTGAACATTTAAATTCGATTATTTAACGTTCTAAGTTTTCAAACTTCAAACATATAATATAGTCCCGATGTGACACCCAGATCCTATGCAGGAGATGGGAAAAAGGGTGATGGGACCTGACAGTATCCTTGGCTGTGTTCTACATGAACTACAAAGTGAACTGGCACCTCACCTATGTGCCCTGTTCAATCACGGCCTCATCTCAGGCTTTGTCCTTACCGAATACCGCACTGCTACAGTCATCCCTCTCCACAAAGGAGGAGCGACTACAGACCCCAGGAACTATCACCCCATTAGCCTGACGAGTCTGATATGCAACGCTATGGAACACATCATCATGGACCTAATAAACAAAGATATAGGGAATCTCCAAACTCTGGAACCTACACAGTTTGGTTTTTTGAAGGGTGGATCATGCCTGCTCAACTTGGTTGACTTCTTTGAGTCAGTCACCAGAGCTGTGGATGAAGGTAAGGTGGTTCATACAGCCTACCTTGATCTGGCCAAGGCCTTTGATACCATTCCCCACTCAGGAAATATAGAAAAACTTACTAAGCTAGGCATCACCTCCTATATCACTAGGTGGGTTGCAAACTGGCTCACAGATAGAACCCATGGTGTGAAAGTAGCTGATTCTAAGTCAGACTGCCGACCAGTCATGAGTGGAGTCCCACAGGGTTTGGTCCTGGGTCCTCTCCTCTTTGGTATCTACTTCTCTGAAGTCCAGGCCAACACGAAGGGACTCTGGCTGACAAAGTTCGCAGGTGATTGCAAGTTGGGAGCCATTATTAACTCCCCAAGTGATGTTGACATCCTACAGAAAGGCCTCAATAAGATCAACGACTGGTGTCAGTGCCATGGCCTTAAGCTCAATACCAAAAAATGTGTCTTCATCCCCTTTGGGAAAAACCCGGTTCCCTTGAATTACCACATTGATGGTAGTCCACTGAACACAGAAGTCGTTATACGAGATCTGAGAACACAGGTTGACAGCAACCTCTCTTTTGACCACCACATTGCCATTGTGGTCAGAAAGTCCTTCTATATGGCACATCTCATTACTAAGGGTTTTGCATCCGGGAAGAAAGAGGTCATTGTTTTCCTCTGCTCTTCCCTCATTAGGCCAATCATCGAGTACAATAATTCATTTGACATGTACCTCACTAGGCACCTGCAACAACTAGAGAGGCCACAAAAGTACCTCAAAAATAGGATCCTAGGCCTTAAACACTTGTCCTATATGGGCAGACTCAAAAAAACTCCAACTATTCTCTGTCTCATATCACTTACTTCGAGACGATCTCTCTGATTGACAAAGCCATGTCTGATCCAGCTCTGTTAGAAATGCTACATCTAAAGAAATCCCAATCCCTCCGCACCACACGCTCCAGAGACCTCAATCTCATTACCACAATCAACAGAACATGCTGGAGGGACAGGTTCATAACCCAGAGACTGCCCATGCTGTGGAATAGACTTCCCATACATGTCAAGCAGAGCACCTCACTGGCCCTCTTCAAGAGAAATCTTGATGAGTGGATGGCAACTAGAAAATTCACCCCGGGGATCACTCCAGTGGCTCTACTTGACAGAGGCACTAGGAACTAAGATTGGGTGGCATAATGCCAGGGTAATCCTATGGGCAAGGCTTGTAAAGTCTCCAGGGCCGTTAGCCTAGTACACACCTATGAACCTATAAATCTATGATGATGATGATGATTTAGTAAGGCCCGATGATTTAGTAAGGCCCATCCCAAAGCAGCACTGTACTCAAGGATATGTCTAATCAAAGTAGAGTACAAGGAGGTGAGGACTTCTTTTGATCTGGATGAAATGTCTTTTGCTATGAGCTGTGCAACTTAAAAGGATTTCCTAATCACCTTTACAATGTGATGGTCAGTTGTAAGGGAGCTGTCAACCCATTTGACTGGGTCTCTTATGAAGTTTTTATTTTGAAGAGATATTTTATCTATGCTATAACCAAATAAAATCCACCCGGCTTCAAAATAAGCACCAATAAACCAAATAAGAAGCCTCCACAGTGAAACAATAAAACCCCAAACAGCCTGGAATCCTTCTCAAGACTTTTATTAAGCACAAAAATCCACCATAAACGTTCACAGTACGTTTTCATTTGAAACACACTTCATCAGATGTGGGCTGGCATTAATCTGTACTTCATATATAGTTAGCAAAAAGACTGCAACGTAGTTAATTAACCAATCACAATCTGTGGAATTTAATTACTTGTCATGACACTCTTCTGCTGGTAGATAATTACACTGTTGGTTTTCTTTTCCGTTTTTAAGGTTTTTTTTTTTTTTTGGGGTTGTTTTTATGCCTTAAACCCCAAATAAGCTTTTTTTTTTTTCTCCTGTTACACTTAACTGGGTCCCATGCCTCACCTCTTTTTGCTTTGTTTTCTTTATGTGTCGGCCTGTAAAATCTGATGTTTGTCCCGAAAATGTCCCACTTTGGCCATTTGAAAAGGTGGCAACCCTAAAGACATGCATCTGGAGCATTTATACTCGGGCCTCCACTGAAAGTTGGGTTTGTTCCAAGTCGGACTTTCCCCGTAAATAAATGTTAAATAAATAAAACAAATGTTAAATAAATCTTCTGATAGGCACTTGAAATGAAGTTGTTGTTTGTCTTACGGCTTTTTCCTGGTAAGGGGTCGCCACAGCGGAACTCCGGTCCGCTAATTATTGGCAGTAGATTTTTTACGAAACACCAAGGTGCCAGCTCAACGCCCAACCTTCAACGAAGGCAAGCCCATTTACACACGCATTTCATTCGAATGCTACCCAACCACAGGGAGGACATGCAGACTCCACGCAGAAGGCACTCCCATGCCAAGAATCGAACGGGAGAACCTCTTCCTGTGAGGTAACAACGCTACCGCCGTACCACCACGGCAATAGGCACTTGAAATGAAGTAAGTGTAAGAAATTTAAAATTAATCTGGTGGACTGTCTCTCTACCTATTACATTTGATGCAGAAGGTTGTGGGTTCTATTCCCACACCTGGTAGATTGACTGTTGATACTGCAGTGCAGCATTTAGGGGATGCTTCACTCCTGAATGTGTCGTCTTTCAGATGAGACATTAAACCTACACCCCATCTGTTTGAGTGGTGGTAGCTCAGGTGGATGTAAAAGATCCCACGGCACCTATCGAAAAGAGTACTGTAAGTTCCCCAATGCCATGGCCAAATTTCCCCCTAGTAGTATAACTATCACCACAGGTGTCCTTAGTTAACAAATGATAAATATATATATATATATATATATATATATATATATATATATATATATATATATACATACATATGAGTGTATGTCAAGTGCTTTAACAAAAGTTCAAGCAGTAAAACATCAAAGAGATTTAGAAAAAAAAAATCAAAAAGGAGAAATATTGTTTTCAGAGGGATGAGCCCTCCTGGAACCCTCTGTTACTTATATGTGTGTGTGTGTATATGTGTATATATATATATATATATATATATATATATATATATATATATATATATATATATATATCAACCTGAGAGTGCATTGCAACAGGGAAATTGCAAATTCTTATTGTCTAGGGTGCAGCAATCTCGAATAACCAGATACCATCAAAACTGAAAAACTGGATTTTCAAACTATTTTGCTAGTATTTCAATCACTGGAACTTTTGATAGTTCAAGCATTTGACAGGAACCCAGAGATGGATAGATGGACAGACAGACATATCAAATGATGGGCAGATAGATATATAGACAGATATGTATATGTAATAGACAGAAAAATAAAAAAGTAGTAGACAACAAAATAAAAAACTAACCACCAAGGGATAAATGCTCCGAAGCCAGTCACAAAGCAAAAAGTAAAATAGATGAATAAATACGCTTAGGAGCAACCCAGCACGAAACAAAGTCTCCAGCATGACATAAAGTCTCCAGTATCAGTTGAATAGCAATCCAGTAATAAAAATATAATAGTATGCAGGAATGACTCGTTCCAAATAGAACAGGATATCTTTAATTCTGACACATATGAGAGGTTAGGTAAGCGCTTTCGCCAAAAGGCTTTCTCAAATCATTAGCAAACAAATAATAAAACTATTAGCTGTCTTGTATATAAAAAAACAGTTAATTGAATAATTAGTTTCAATGACCACCACAAATCTTAAAGTCATAAGCTAGGTGATGCAGGCTTATACTAGGACATATTAGATACAAGGATATTACCGTCTATATTAAGTCAAGCTTTAAAATAACACTCACATAAAATTCAAATAAAACATATACACATGGTTATATAAAAATCATTAGTATAATGATTAAAAATGCACTCTAGACATCAAATATATAAAAAATATACTAAATCTATTTAACTACTAATTTCCTATTTTTCAAAACAGGCTTTAATGGAATTTTATCATTCAAGCCTGGACTAACGTGCTTTGAATTTGATAATCCATTTAATTTCTATTCTTTCCGTATAATTTCTGATATCTCCTCCCCTAGTACTAGGATTGTTCACCTGGAGAACCATGAATTGAAATGTGTGTTCAATACCAGTCTCAAGAACATGTTTAGATAAGGCATTGGTACTGGATCGGATACGTATTTGGTATAGATGTTCTCTTATCCGATCTATGAGCCTTCTATCAGTTTTACCTACATAGAATGCAGGACAACTTGTACACAATGCCAAATAAACTACATATTCAGTATTACAATTAGCTACTACCTTGAACTGGAAGCGTTGTGATGTGACTGGATGCACAAACATATTATAGTTATAAATATGAGAACAAAAGTTACAATTGTTACATGGAAATGTACCATTTCTATGAAAATTATTTGAGGCTTCCAGCATATTAGGGTAACATAATATTCTATTTACTAATGATTTTTATATAACCATGTGTATATGTTTTATTTGAATTTTATGTGAGTGTTATTTTAAAGCTTGACTTAATATATATGGTAATATCCTTGTATCTAATATGTCCTAGTATACGCCTGCATCACCTAGCTTATGACTTTAAGATTTGTGGTGATGTCATTGAAACTAATTATTCAATTAACTGTTTTTTATATATAAGACAGCTAATAGTTTTATTATTTGTTTGCTAATGATTTGAGAAAGCCTTTTGGCGAAAGTGCTTACCTAACCTCTCATATGTGCCAGAATTAAAGATATCCTGTTCTATTTGGAACGAGTCATTCTTGCATAATATTATATTTTTATCACTGGATTGCTATTCAACTGATACTGGAGACTTTATTTCATGCTGGAGTCTTTGTTTCGTGTTGGGTTGCTCCTAAGCGTAGATATGTATATGTGTTTGTATTTCAGTTCAGTAGCTGTCACAGAAGAAATCTTCAGGTTTATTTACAAGGAAGTTGAACAAAAACATGTTATTCATGTAACAGGCAAAAACAAAAAAAAATAAATAAATAAAATACAGACTTTAAAACACTTATTTCATCTTTATGTAAACATCAATTCAGGATGTCTTCATTTACATGAAACACAGTCCACGCAAAGAGTCTCTCATAGTTGCCCCCCCCCCAAAAAAAAATGTCCAAGGTCCAGAGAATGTCTCATTGGTGCTTTAGCACCTTCACAACACAGTAATAACAGTCCCACAGGTAAGGAGTACACTCAATAGGTCCCCACACAGACCAGGCAAACTGCAAAACATAATTACACTAGACTTTTCCTTTTGTGGACATCAGATTCATTCTGTCAAAGACTTCTTCTTCCACTTAAATACTTAAATATGCTGGGGACTCCTCTGAAGAAATCCCTGTAGTGTCACAGGTATATACACATGCTCCGCAAGCCTACTGAGCTGAGACCTAAAGTACAGCTGCTTTTGTTCTCTTGTGCCTTTTCGTTCTTGTCTTTGAAACTTGTATCTGTTGTCAAGAACATACCTTCTAATGTACAACCCAGTTTCAGTCAAGTTCTTCATACCTTCTCCGGTGCTGCCCCTTGTACTCAAAACTGGAAAGGCAGCCACTATATTACATGACCTCCCACCCCACCCACCCAGCATTAAACCACCAGCTGTATTCCCACAGATGGAGGCTAGACCCAGCCCATCTGCATTCAGATGACATTAGCCCAGGCAGTGCACCAGTTTAAATCTAGCTCTACCCAACTTTTCTATAAACTCATCCACTCCAGGCAAGTGGTAGGAATCAAATATTGACATACTATTTAGTCTTTTAAATCCACCCATCCACAATCCCTTCTCCCCATTTTTACACATAGAGTCGGGCTCTCACTTCAACAATGACAATCATCTAGAGCCAAGGTTTACACCACCAAGTGGCTTTAGTCTTTTAAAGTCATTGCAAAATGTTATAGTCCCATCACTTTTAGGAATAAGAATAATTGGAATTTCACTCACTTTGTGTGGGCATAACGCTTTGGGTTTTTACCTCATAAACACAAAATACAGGGTTTGATGATTCTGTCCTTGAGTTTTTGACTAGGCTTAAAATAGCCCTTCAGGGCAGTTAGCTTACTATTCAGCTATGAGTCTGTTCCTCTGTCCCCCTACTATCCACCCAGGCCTCTTCCATATCTCCTATTTTACTGTTGTTGAGATTCTGATATTCAATAGCATTTTAGATTTACTTTCTTTTTTAACCAGGTATAGTCACAATATTGTGCTGAATTAAATTAGTTCTGCCACTAAGTTTTGAGAGGAAAGTATATTTTTATCCCCAGGTATTAGTTATTTAACTGCCTGTCTCTAGAGTTCTGTAAATGTTTCTCCTACCTTTACCTAAGGATATACTGTGAGGTTTTTTTTTCCTTCAGCAAGCATGCACACTGCAGAGACCCCATATTCTTTCCAGAGCTGCAACACATTAATGTAATATCTGTTCAGATTTTGTATTCCATTTTGCCTTTTGTTTTACTTTATTTCATTTGCTCTCTCTATAACTTCAAAGTGCCATTGCCACTTAACAAGAAATTTGATCTCCACAGAGGGTACTAACACATGCATTTTGCCCCCTGCCCAAAACTCTCTTCTTCTTCTTTGGGCTTTTCCCGGTTAGGGGTCGCTACAGCGGATCAGTGTCCGCTCATGGTTGGCAGTGGAGTTTTACAGTGTCGAGTTGCCATCCCAGAGCCCAACCTTCCACAGAAGGCACACACACACACACACACACTCACACCTAGGGCCAATTTACAGTGTCCAATCCACCTACAGCATGTCTTTGGGATGTGGGAGGAAACCGGAGCACCCGGAGGAAACCCACGTGACCACAGGGAGGACATGCAGACTCCGCACAGAAGGCACTCCAGCCGAGGATCGAACCAGAGAACCTCTTCCTGTGAGGTGGCAACGCTAACCGCTGCACCACCGTGGCTGCCCCCCTGCCTGAAATGCTCTAATAAAGGTATTTCTATTGTATGCTCTCTGTTTTATTTCATGTGCTCTTTCTATGTGTTCTCTGAAAACAGGCAATGCAGTTTTTAACCTATGGTGTAGTACTATATAATAACCTATCCCACTTTTAAATGGAGTCTTACCTTTCTTACTGCTTTCCAAGTTTCCCTTGTTATGTCTAGCAACCCTTGCAGATGTCTGCTATATGACAGCTCATGGGGAATAAATAGATTTGAGACTTGGAGCAATTCTCTAACAGTGAGTAGAAGGTATAGAAGAAGATGGCTCCAGATTTTCCATCTGGTTCTATAGCTTCACAAATCATGGACTTCAAGGTTTTGTTAAAATGGTATACAGACTTTCTCAGCTGCTTCATCTTAAAGAAATGGCATAGTCCAAGCATTTACTCTGGACATGAATGGGGGTGCCTTGATTCATAAGATAGTCCAAGCATTTACTCTGGACATGAATGGGGGTGCCTTGATTCATAAGGATTTTTCAGAGAATTCCAATCTTAGAAAGTTCTTGCACCAGTTTGCATTTACTTATTTTAGGGGAACTGCTTCTGTGAACTTTCCTGTATAATCAAAGATTACTAGAATATACTGGTGACTTTTACCTTGACTTCACAAGAAGCTCTACGAGGTCTATAGTTATTCACTCAAAATGGTCTTCTATTTAAATGTAAGGTACTCAGAGGATTCCTAAACTCTGGGTTTAGGATTGCTGTGTTCTGGCAGTCTGGGTAAGGCAATTATTTTTTTGCTCATAATACCTGGACATTAAAACTTAGCTAAAATCCTAGCCTTTATTCTATCCATGCCTACATATTCATCCAAAATCTGTCTGTGGGACAATTCATTATGAGAAGCGTAAAAGGTATTGTTACTGGTAAACTTTTGTAACTGGCTTATTACATGATCTCTGCCTCTTTAATTATTCCATAAAGCAAGAGATTTTGGTTCAAAATATAGGCATTTCTTTTATTTTACAATTTGTTTACAAGTAACATTGATGGACAATTGACCCTTTTCAGTTATGACCTGGTTGGAAAAAATTACATCAAGTACAATAATAAAATTACATCACATTCAATAATAACAGAAATACAGTGTGACAGTGTGCAGAGTTTGAAAAAAAACATACTGTACGAATAGGCATTAATACAGTATACATACAATGTGTACAAGGAGGTAAATATTGTTCATTTTTACAAGTTATTGTTTTAAATCTTTTATATGAATGTTATTTGATAATAGCTGCACCAGCTATCATCCTAGTATTACAAAAATTTGCAAACCTGAAATCCTTATGAAGAAATTCTTTCAAAGATGTTTTAAAATTGGGTTTATATCATAATGTCGAACTGTGTGAAGTCCAAATACCACAATATCGAACTGAATACTCCAAAATGTAATTAGTCCGAACACTCAAAACTTCGAAGATCAGAACTCTGAATGGTTATGGTTGGCCCTTCTATAACTCACTGACATTTGCATGAAGTCTCCACTGTGGTGCGATCTCGGAGTTAGTATATTTAAGTAGGGGGTGTGGGGGGCACAGCCCCCCCTGTTGGGGGGTGTGGGGGGAAAAGCCCCCCACATTAGTAATTTTGTGAAGTGTTTCTGTGTTGTTATTTTATATGTGTCTGTTATTTTATAGTACGGGTGTAAAGCTGGCCGACTGTTGCTTTTCAGAGTTCCGTTTTTCGAAGTTTTGAGTTTTCAGACTAATTACGTTTCAGAGTTGTCAGTTCGATATTGTGGTGTTCGGACTTATCACAGTTTGAGTATATGATATAGAACCTTTAAAATTTACCAAGGTGCGACTGTTTTTTTTTTTTCCTCATTTGGAAAATGGTTCCAGAGAACAGACCCGATTCTATAAAAGGTACTTTCTCCTATTGCTTGCTTGAATGTTGACCTTGAAAGTGAGAGAATGTTGTTTTGACAACAGCTCAGTGGATTATACTGCTCTCTAAGAGAAAGTTTTCTTGTGAGAAGAGGGCAGTAGCCTAGGTCTAAGAGTTTGAACATGAGGGTACCAGGTAAGAAAGTAGCACTGCTAGGTACTGGGAACCAGTGGAAGGTCTTTAGCACATCACAGTGATGGAAACTTTGGCTTGCTAACAGTGTAAATTTGTTTGTTTTTAATTCTGTGGTTTAGAGTTTCAGGGGGTAGCAGGCCTGAGTATTCAAGTTTGGGTATTAGAACATTTTTGGGTATTACTACATTTAATGCTTGAGTGAAAAGTTGGGAGAAATGATAACTCAATTTAACTGACCATGGACCTTGGAAGAGATCTCTGTGTGTTTATTAAAGTTAAGGAGTGGATCAAGTTTAGGCTAAAGTATTTCTGTTCTATGACATTTGGAATGGTGTTTTTGTTTAAGTGTTTGAGAAGTAACATAGGTAGAGATGAGTGTATCTTTGCATTTGAGAATAGCACGACACTGGTTTTAGTATAATTACACAGAATAGTATTTGAGAGAAGCTAGCTACATAGGTCAGAATCCTGCAGGAACTGATAATTTTTTCTGGTTTCCAGTAGAAGCGTACCATTATTATTATTCTGGTTTTTCACTGACTGTACTTAGAGTGCCATCTTCCCACTGGGCTTTATTTTTTTTAACTTGACACTCCAGCCAGGTCAGCATTACTCTTATCCAGATCCTCCCATGAGATGGTGGTATAACTTCATCTCTTGCAAAGGCAGGTAATGCTTCCACTCCTTAGCCTAACTCCTTTGGAAAAGACAATTCACAAAAGTAATTCTCATTAACCTAGGGTGCTCATCAATTTATTATGCTCATCGACCTGGTGTGCTGGCAGGCTATAGCTGTTTCTACAAATTGTATCACTAAAGTCCTAATTATGTACTTGTCTGTCTCAAGGCTCTGTCTAGTTATATTCCTTTCTGTTTTTAAGCTTAGTGCTAGAATTCCTCCCGAGTTTCTACATTTATTTTCCTTCTCACAAGTACAGGCCCCATTTCATTGGTCTATTACTAACTTCTGTCTGTAGTCTGACTCCTGGTACTTTATGTAGGTTATCTTTAACTGAGAGCCCTTCCCTGTCCAGCACTGTACTAACACCTTCCCTCATCTTACCAGGTTCCTATTACGTGATCGAAATTATAAAACTTCGAACACCACAAGATCGAACTTGTATATTCGAAGTTTTATAATTTTGAACATACAAAAAAAAAATGGACAGAAAGTAACTGTCATAAGCAGTGGAGCAAGCCCCCCTGCACCCAACAGCCCCCGCTCTTTAAATATACCAACTTCGAGATCGCAGCACAGTACATAAAGGGAATATTTCCCTTTACTGCACTGTAGTGCAATCTCGGAGTTGGTATATTTAAAGAGCAGGGGGTGTGGGGGGTGCAGGGGGGGCTTGCCCCCTGCTTACAACAATCATTGACCCAATTTAGTTTTTTTTTGTTTATTTTTTTGTAATTCGAATTGCTGAAACTTCGAACATTTGTGTTCAATGTTTTCAGGTTCGAAGTTTCAGCAATTCGATAAGGTTATAGGAACCCCATCTTACCCACTATAGTGTTTTGGTCAGACTCAATTTCATATTTATATTCTTCCAATTTCAGACCTTACTATCTTTTAAAGTTTCTAATTACACAGCTTTGTCTTTATTAGGGACTGTGTATATCTTTCAATGGTACGGGCATTGCTCCCTCAAAATATTTTGCACAACTCATTGAAACAGAGAAAGCCCTGTTCAACTATTACATGATAAGTGAGATTAGGCACTAAAGCTGCTGGCCACAGTACTTTTCAGAGAATAATTTGTGTTTCTGTTTGGACTATAGAGTACTCTAGCGCTTTTAATAAGTTTGATGCCAGCAAAATGACAGTCTGCACTTTTAGAAGCTAAGTACTCAGTATGGACACCTTTATTTATTTATATAGTATTTATTCATTAATTTATTTATTTAGCATTTATCAACTAGGTTAGTGGGCTAGTATAAGAACCTTTATAGCTACTGCCATGCCATAAAGGTAGCTACAACAAAGACACACACACACACATATATATATATATATATATATATATATATATATATATATATATATATATATATACAGTTAAACAGATCTTGTAAATTAAATATACATCAGTGTTCAGTGCAGTAATGGAAACAATTTTACAACATAGGGCTATATAATTAAACTGTGTACATAATGCTAGAAAGGTAGAATCAACAAGAAATACAAAGTATAAACAGATACAATGAAAAGCAAAGTCTAACTCAGTTCAGCATAGTGATGAAAGTAGTTGAGTCAAAAGCATTAAAATATGTAAAAATATTTGTAAGTATTTACAAAATAAAATTAAGGATGATGGATAATTACTGTGAGACAAGAGAGAAGGGAGTATGAAAGAAACAGATTTAATACTGTGTTTAGCTGGCATCTCTGAAGCCGTTAAATGTAGGTTCTAGAGTTACAGCTGATTATTGTTTTTTATAGGATTGTGAGACTATGTAAAGCAGTGATGAGACCAGCCAGACTGTTCCAAGAAGTGCTAGCAATCTTCAGAAATTGTCTTTCACATGGAGTTAATGTTTAATGGGACCTGTTTAACCTGTTGGCGGTGTTACTTCTGAGTGCATGTGAATATTTGTTAGTGTGAGTTTTTCAGCAAGAGGTGGGAAATAAATATGTCTAAGAAGCTTAAAGGAAAGACTGTTAAGGAAATAGGGGTCATTGCTTTTGCAGGAAACCATTTTGGTTTTGAATAAATGTGCAGTGGTGTTAAGTAGCAGTGCATGAGCCATAGAATCATTTCCTGTGGTTTGCAGTAGAGAAGTAGGAAGTGGTTCCATGATGAGTAAAGAAGTAGTTCCATGATGAGTAAAGAAGTAGTTCCATGATGAGTAAGAATATACAAAATTAGTGATTGGGACATCCAAAAGCCACAGTGGTACAGCGGTAGCATTGTTGCCTCACAGCAAGAGGTTCTCCTGTTTGATTCTCGGCTGGAGTGCCTTCTGTTTGGAGTCTGCATGTCCTCCCCACAATCGAGTGGCCTCCAAAAGACATGCGTAAATGGGCATGCCTTCGTTGAAGGTTGGGTGTCGGGCTAGCAACTTGGCACCATAAAAAAATCAACTGCCAATCATTAGTGGACTGGAGTTCCACTGTTGCAACCCCTAACCAGGAAAAGCCTAAAAGACAAACAAGTGATTGGGGCATCTATAGTAATGGCTTGCTAAGCTTCCATGGTTATTAGGCAAGATTACTAAAAGCCACTTTTAGTAGCTGTATCACTTTGGTTAGAGAGGTATGAGTGTGACTGGAAATGACAGAGTGCAATTAAAATGTACCCCTGGGGCATTGATGTTCAATGGTGAAAGGGAGTAATGCTCCCATGCTTGACAGTAATTCAGAGTGAGGTAAATTTGTCCAGTCTTTTTAATGTTCTTGAAGATCATAACCATGGATTTTGTAGTGTCAATGCTTAATTTGTCATTGGTATGCCAGTTTCAAATAGAAGATTAGTCACTATGTGATGCTGAGGTGAGCTAAGTGGTAGTCTTATGTGTAACATCAATTTTATATTATCCATATACATAACAATATTTAGCTTAGGCAAAGCAACCTGGGCAACTGATGGAGAGGTGGCGAGGGATGGGCATGCCCAAGTCAAGTATTCATCATTGATACTCCCTCAGGAAGTGTGGTTCAAAGAGGGACATTGCCCCCTGAAAGTAAAGTGATGAGCATGGGAGGTGGGGCAGGGAAGTGGCTAGGGCCAATAAAGAAATCTTCCCAGGATGGAAGCAGGGATGGCTGAGCCCCAGGGATACCTTTAAGATACACAGCTGGTCCCAATGATACCAGAGAAAGTCCAGGGGGGTTAAGAAACAAGCTGGTAAATCCAGTGTGGATGTAGGGGACTGGGGGTCTAGCCAGTAATATGAAGCTCATAGGTTCATAGGTTCATAGGATAATACTAGGCTATTGGCCTGGAGGCCCTCATAAGCCTAGCCAAGAATTTCACCCATGTTCCCTCAAAGTCAGCACCTGTTTCCCCTGTCCATCAGGGACACAGGTGTGATCCCATGGGTATATTTTCTGTTTCCCATCCAATCATCCAGGTTCCTCTTAAAGAAGGCTAGAGAGGTACTCTGCTTAACATGGAGAGGGAGTCTATTCCACAGATGGGGGAGTCTTTGGGATACAAATTTATCCTGCCAACAAGTTCTATTAATGTTACAGACCAGGTTAAGGCCTTGCATGCGGGTTGCGCGACTGGAGTTTGTCTTAAGGATATGCAGCAACTCCATTAAGGCTGGGTCTGAAATGGCCTTGTATGCCAGACACAGGTGACCTCTGAGCAGTTTGTATGAGAATGAGTGAAGGGACAAGGATTTTAGCCTAACTGTATAGGATAGGGGTTTGAGACCCCGGATTTTTCAGGTCAGGAATCTCTGTGGTCTCTCCAACTGCTGCATGTGCTTGGCAAGGTACATGCCGAATGGGGCATTGTACTCGATAATGGGTCTGATAAGGGAGGAGTACAGGGATGTTAAGACCTCCTTCTTCCTGGATGAAATACCCTTACATATGTGCTGGGCCATGTAGAAAGCCTTCCGTACAATGGAGGCATCATGGTGGTCAAAAGTCAGGTTGCTATCAACCTAGGTGCCCAAGTCCCTCACGACTGATTGCATGCTTAGTACAGTGTTAGTAATGTGATAATTAGTGGGGATGACATTTTCCCCAAAGGGGATAATGATGCATTTCTTGGCATTCAGTTTGAGACCATGCTTCTGGCACCAGTCATTAGTTTAGGTAAGGATCTCTGGAGGATGTTCACATCACTAGGGAATTTAAGACATCACCCAGCTTGCAGTCATCTGCAAACTTGATCAGCCACAGACCACTGGTTTTGGCTTGCACCTCAGAAAATTATATCACAAACAGCAGAGGTCCCAAGACCGATCCTTGGGGTACACCACTCGTTACGGATCTACTACTAGAGGTGGCTTCTCCTATTTTGACTGAGTGAGCTCTATCAGTGAGCCAGTTAGCTAACCATCTGGTAACATACAGGTTGATGCCTAGCTGGGAGAGTTTATCTATTATGCCTGAATGGGAAAAAGTGTCAAAGGCTCTGGCTAGGTCAAGGTAGGTGGTGTGTACCATCTTCCCCTCGTCCATGGCTTTGGTGACTGTTTCAAAGAAGACAACCAAGTTTAAGGGGGATCAAAAGAAAAAATATTTAGAATGGATAGATCCAATGGATGGGAATTTATGTAAAGTGAAAAGAGAAGTGAGCTTAAGACTGAACCTTGTGATACATCATTAGGGACAGATCCTGTTGTGGGGTAGGAATTTTGCATGACAATAGAGAATGTTATATCAGATAGTTGCTAAACCAGGTAAACATTCCATTGTGTTATCTTCAGATACAGGCTGTTTAATAACTAATTGGCTATTGTTAGTGGATTTTACCAGCACAATTGTATTGTCATAAGCTGTACACTAATTTGCTATGTGTACCTTCTTAGAACATATAATGCAAATTAGTTCACATAACAATGCTTTCTGTTTTCTGGGAGTGATAGACTTATATTTATGTGAGGGCTTGTTAGTAGCTCTTGTTGCATCATGGTCTGTCTTAATTTTGCACTTTCAAACAATATAAAACATTCTATTAAGGCTACTAGCTGTTTTGAGGTTCACGCATCATTTTCAGACATACATTTTTGTAAATTGTTATATAGTGCCCTCTTAAATCAATCCACTGCTAACATCCACAAAAGCTTCCTGCACTATTTATGTCATGTTCTAAACATAGTCTCAGCATGACTTTCAAATCAGCCATCTGGGACCTTAATAGTCTGTCCATGGTGAATGTCCAGTGACTAAATCTGTCTAGTTGTGCCCGCTAATCTAGCTAAAGGTTCTGCTTTCATTTCTTCATAATTATGGGCATCAGCATCTTCCATATCTATGCAGGTCACAGAGAGGCTCCTGTGAGATATGCAAATAATGGTTTTGGCCCACTCAGTTGAGGACCAGTTCTTCCTTGATGCATACTTCTTAACAAGCATGAGTTAGGCCTTAATATCATCATCTGCTTCCAGTTTCTTCAGTGGTGGACTGGTTAATAGGGCTTGGATGGTCAGCTGATTATGGGAGTTACTGTTATGTTGCAATCAAAGGATGCTCAATAGGTTCTTAGGTTTATAAGTAAGTACTAGGCTAGCTGCCCTTACAGGCCATTTAAGCCTGGCCAGTTTCCCTTTTTGTGGTTGAAATAATCTGTAAGCCAAAAGAAATAATCTGTCCCATTTGATTATAGATTGGCTTTACCTATCCCATGGTTAGCCCTAATGTGAATAACTGGATACTTAATCAATGGCTGCATACTTGGTGTTACCTATTTCCTGAAGACTTAGTAACTATTGATTGCTACATGTAGCCATTTGTCTTAGATAATCCCCAATAAATATGGTGGGTTTTTCCAGAGTTTTAATAACATGCTCTGTTTTAAGGCCACAAACAGGCAGATGCAAGTGGCACTATACAGACATACCACTTCAGAATTGCAAAGGATTACAGTTCACTTGCAAATTTCACAAGTATTGCATTATAACAGGGCTTTTTAGAACTCTTTCTCCATCACTGAGAAGTGTATACTCCCCATGTCAAAGCAGAAGGCAAATACTGTTCATGTGTGTCTACATTGCAATGTGTAGTACTTTCTAAGCAGATAATGGTAGAAATCAAAGCTGCCTATTGCATTTCTACACCAAATTGCATATTTTCTTTCAGAAGTAGGCACAGAAAACACTTTTATTCATCAATTTTCAAAATTCAGCATGGGTTTATTTGAAAGGGAGGTATAAAAAGTATACTCTTCTTGGAAAATCAGGTAGAAATAGCAAACCTAAATGAAATGCGATGTTAAAAACCGGCTTACAACTTTAAAAATAATTCAAAATAGCTTCATTTCCATGCAACAAAGTTCACACAAAAAATTGGTCAAAACTGGTCCTCAAAATGTCCAAGGCAGAGAACTACCTCTCATTAGCAACTTCATAGCACAGATAATAACCTACAGGTGGGAAAGACTCTCAGCTGCATCCCACATAGGCAGCCCAAACTCCACAGGGGAAAAATCCATTATTCAGCTTTCCTTTGGGAGATAGCTGCTCCATTATCCTGAAGATTTCTTAAACCTAAAGATGCTAGGAATTGCTCCCTTCTGGGATTAGCAATTAACAGACCTACACACCAAGCCTACTGAGCTCAGACCCAAAATACAGTTGACTTTACCATCACAGGATTTGCAATCTACAGCTGTCAAGCTTGTACCTTTTGTCAAAAGTAAACCTTCTAGTGTACAATATGAGTTCTGTTGTGGTTCTCACTGTACTGTCTAAAAGTGACAAAGCAACAACTATATTACAAAAAGAAACTGTCTACAAATTTATTTATCTATATGTATAGGTCTCTCTCTCACTCTCTCTCAAATCTCTCTCTCTCTATATATATATATATATATATATATATATATATATATATATATATATATATATATATATATATATATGTGTGTGTGTGTGTGTGTGTGTGTGTGTGTGTGTGTGTGTGTGTGTGTGTGTGTGTGTGTGTGTGTGTGTGTGTGTGTGTGTGTGTGTGTGTGTGTGTGTGTGTGTGTGTGTGTGTGTATATATATATATATATATATATATATATATATATATATGAGTCTACTTTGATTCACTGAAAGCTCATTTCACTGAATTTCAATTCACCCTCAAAAATCACTGAAAGTTCAAATCACTGAAAACTCATTTCACTGAATCACATTTCACTGAATGTAAGTACTGTTGGGCAAATAAAATGCATATACCCTTTTACCCAGTATAGTGTGATACTGGAGTTAGTATATATAGTTAGGGGGGTAGGGGCAGTCACCCTTACCCCCTCTAGAACAGGTCAAAAAGGGTATGGGTTCAGGAAAATTCACTGCTATTTTTGGCAAGCATGATAAATCAAAGAAATATAATGTAATCCCAACACCTCACTCCAACCGTAGCCCTATGTGCCTGTAGAAGTAATCTGTTAAGCAGTTGTTTCAGTTACCAATGTACTCAACTAATACCACCCATCAGGAGACCAATACAGAACCTTCTGGACCTAATAAATCTAGTGAAAGAAAACCTGAGGACAAGATCAAGGTGACTTAATTTTCTATGGAATCTTGCTTTAACCCAGATAAAAAAACAATACAATTAAAAGGCAGACTTTCAAATTGGGTGGTACAGGGCATAAAGATAAGAGGTTAAGAATATCAATGCTGGGTTGCATGGTTGGAGTATAAGTACCTCTTCTATATTTACTGAGTTTGGGGGTTGTTTTATGTTTGTTAAGAATTAATATAACAATGAGTAAATTATTTGTGCTAGCTCTAAATCTTGCAGTTGGGCAATATTCTCCTAAAGTTTGGAAGGCACTAGCCATCATTTTATTGTGTGATTTCCTCTTCTTGCCTATGTCTTCAGCAAGATTAGGGAGGGAAAAAATTGCTTACTGTATCTTCATTACTGTAATTTCTATAAGATAATATATTTGCTCTTCTGCAGACTTCATTTCTTTTCTTTTTTTTTTAAAATCTGATACATTCTGTGTTTTTTTACTTGTAGAATAAAACTGTTTTAGTATGTTACTGCTTTCATTAGTGTGTCTTAATGTAATGGGACTTTCATCTCCATGGAGAAACAAAGTCAACAGAGAGTGGCTTAAGAAAAAATATGACATATTTTTTTTGGCCAGGAATGCAAGATAGCCTAAAGGTATTCCAGGAACTTACGTCTCCTTTTGGTAAAGGGGTAACTTTATCTGCAGTCATCATACTAAATCTAAAGCAGAGCTTTTATAGGGTGAAATTGACACATAATTGGAAGCTCAAATGCAAATTAATAATCAAGGTAGATGGATGGTGGGTTTATTTTCTTCACCTGAGAGAGTATGAGCATTAGGGTCCAGATATGGACATAACCTAGATTACGTAACCTTTTATGCTGATTTATTTAGCAAAGTAGAAAGCCTGGGTGGCAACCTGCATTGACTGATATTTGCATGTTCATTGTAGCTCCAGACTCAGTGCAAGAAAGATCCAGCCTTTACAGTAAAACTCATACAGAAGCCCAAATGACGATGCAAGAAGCTTGTAGGCATTGGGCCTTAGTAGATATTTGGAGACTAACCTTTTAAAGACTGTATGTACTTATAATTCTCCCAGGGTTCTTCAGGGAGCAGCATAGAGTTCCTTTTATTCTTCACTTCTCTGATCCTCTTTGTAACAGTGTACCTATATACACACACACACACATATATATATATATATATATATATATATATATATATATATATATATATATACAGTTTGTGCAGAGTTTCTTCACATTTACATTTTCTATAGTACACCATATCATGTTTGCATTGTCCTTCATTGCATTATTTCTCAAGGTGTTTGTTCTCCACTCAGATTGTTAATTTGGATGTGTCCTTCTCCATTTAGTTTATTCCTTTAAATGAATGGAGTTATTGTTAGTTTGTTGGTGTTCTATATCAACATTTGTTAATAAAATATTTTAAAAAATCCTTTACAGCCAGCCCCAGCATCTATAGCTACTTTGTGCATATCTCAGAGGTCAGTCTTACTTCACACAAATGTATACTAGTCCTGATAACCAGACAGTTACTGTTTAAACTGAACAAACAACAAGAGGTCAGTTACTTTCAGCCAACAGTTTCATCTCCACTCAGCAGTTATAGCTACTTCTGAGTGCACTTCAGATGAAGGGGATACAACTGATGACCATGTGTAGCATTTCAGCTCTGTGAACTTCCATGTAAACAGTACACATATTTATGTTTTCCAAGTTGCTTCACACAAATCATGTTAATCCTGCAAATGCACACTAGTCATTCAAAGTCAGACAGAAAACAAGATGAGGGTCAGTTACTTTCTACAAACAGCACTCACAACCAACTAGCTGTGATGAATGTATATTGTATTTCATCTGTGTTCCATGGAAACACATTTAAGAATGCCAAATTGATTCACATAAATCACAGCAAGCCTATAATCTGTGACTGCTTATACTGAGAAACAAGAGATATAGTTACTTTCTACAAAACATCTCTCTTCTCAGCAGTTACAGCTAAAAATGACAGACATATTTTGTGTTTCTGCTTTGTTCCATGGAAACAGTAGCCACATATTGAAATATTTCAAATTTCTTTACACAAACCACAGTAATCCTGCAAAGTCAGATAATAATAAGCAAACAGCAGCTGTCAGTCATATATCCCACAGATACTGAGGCCAGCACTTTTATATCCTTTACTCAAATCCATTTAATTAGTAGAATAGCAGATTTAGCATCAACATTTTCAGAGGAATAAGAAGCATAGAACTCCAACATCTGGTGTTTTCCATTGAAGTCTTCAGCGGTTTGCTAGGAAATAAACAAAATGATGAAGGACAGGACAAGCGTACTGAGACAAAAATCAGATATATTCTGCAAAATTAGGGACCGCTGAGAAATGGGATTAAACAGCTCCAGCCACCCAAGAAACCTGCATGTTTGCCAGTAACAGCATTTAAAAAAATGTCCCTCATGTTGTTGTCCACCTTTCTCTTCACATCAGACAACTATACAGTTTGGAATTTGGTGACTTCTTGCTCCAGCTTGCCCATGATTTGCCTGAATAGTTATCAAGGTAGATCATGCTTGGGATGAGCAGGAGGCCAACAAATCAATCATGCTTGGGATGAGCAGAAGGCCAACAAATCGATCATGCTTGGGATGAGCAGGAGACCAACAAATCGATCATGCTTGGGATGAGCAGAAGGCCAACAAATTGATCGTGCTTGGGATAAGCAGGAGGACAACAAATCGATCATGCTTGGGATGAGCAGGAGGCCAACAAATCGAAGGGCAAATCTGCATGATGTTCTCTCATGGGTGCTACTCTCACTGGTCTGGCTGAGGAGCTTTTCAATGACTTAAATATCTGGAGATGCTGGAGGTGCTGATGCTGTATTCATGTCCTATAGACAATAGACCCTTTAGTGGCAATCTGTGTCTTGCTTTTTGGACCATTAGAGATCTGGCATTCAAAGACCACTTAGATCTCTACAAATCAAACAGTAAAACAATCACTTGGACCAGAGATCAGAACCTGTTTCAACAAATCAATCACAATGGACAGAAAGACAGATTAAGCACACAATTACTATTTGTATGAAACAAACCTCCACCCCTGATCATGGAATGTAGCACACTGTGTTCCTTTTAAAAGGTGTCACACAATCAAATGGGAATTCACAAATTAACCTTGATCTTGACTGGCCTATCACTCCTTGAAAAAGTGAGATAAGGTCTAAGAGTGGTTAATGGCAAGACATAAATGGCTTCACAACCCATTTGCTTTGTATTTACTATAATTGTATAGCTCTGTGATAAAGAAAAACATACCTTTACTATAAATATATAGATCACTAACACTTGAAAATTTCCTCCACCAGAGTACCGAGAGCATAGGTTCATAGGTTCATAGGTAGGTACTAAGCTATTGGCCCTAGCGCCTATATAAGTCTAGCCAAAAAGGTACCCTGGCTTTCACCACCCAAGATAATTATTTTCCTGTACTCCTGTCGAGCAGAGCCACAGAGGTGATCCCTAGGGTGTATTTCCTATTTCCCATCTAATCATCAAGATTTTTCTTGAAGAGTATGAGGAGATTTGTTTTGATATAGATAGGTAGCTTGTTCCAGAGTATGGGAAGTCCCTTGTACAGGAATCTATCCCTCCAGCATGTTCTGTTTATTGTAGTGACAAAGTTTAGGTCCCTAGAGCATGTAGCTCGGAGGGATTGGGATTTCTTTAAGTGGAGCATGTCCAACAGCTCTGGGTTTGACATAGCTTTGTATGTTAGGCAGAGATCACCTCTGAGTAGGCGAGATGCAACAGACTAAAGCTGGAGTTTTTTGAGACGGTCTGCATAGGGCATCTGTTTGAGGCTGGTAATCCTCTTTGTGAGGTATTTCTGTGGCCTTTCCAGTTGTTGTAGATGTCTTATGAGGTACATACCAAAAGGGGCATTGTACTCTATAAGGGGTCTAATGAGTGACGAGTAGAGGGGGACAATGACCTCTTTTTTCCTGGATGAGAAACCTTTTGTGATGAGGTGTGCCATGTAGAAGGATTTCCTGACTACTGTGGTGATGTGATTATCAAAGGGGAGACTACTGTCCACCTATATTCCAAGGTCTCTTATCACACTTTTGGTGTTAAGTAGACTACCACCTATGTGGTAGCTCATGGGTACAGAGTTTTTACCAAAGGGGACGACAATGCACTTTTTGGCATTGAGCTTGAGGCCATGGCTTTGACACCAGGCATCTGTCTCCGTGAGGCCCTTTTGTAGGATGTCCATATCATTAGGGGTTTCGATTATGGCTCCTAGTTTGCAGTCATCTGTGAACTTTGTTAGCCAAAGACCTTCTGTGTTAGCCTGTACTTCAGAAAAGTAGATACCAAATAGGAGAAGACCCAGGACTGAACCCTGTGGTACTCCACTTGTCACTGGTTTGAAGTCAGATTTGGAGTCTGCACTTTCACAGTGTGGGTTCTGTCAGTGAGCCAGTTAACAACACATCTTGTGACATAGGGATTTATACCTAGTTTAGTGAGTTTATCTATAATTCCAGAGTGGGGTTGATGTCAAAAGCCTTGGCAAGATCTAGATAGACTGTGTGAACCACCTTACCCTCATCTACAGCTTTGGTGACTTCTTCAAAGAAGTCTGTCGGGTTTAGGAGACAATCTGCCTTTTACAAACCCGAACTGGGTGGGGTCCAGAGTTTGGAGATTACCAATGTCTTTGTGTATAAGATCCATGATGATACGTTCCATGGCCTTGCAGACCAGGCTCGTTAGGCTAATGAGACGGTAGTTCCCGGGGTCCGTGGTGGTTCCCCCTTTGTGGAGTGGGATAACCATTGCTGTGCACCATTCAGTGGGCACAAAACCTGAGGTGAGGCTATGACTGAACATGGTGCTTAGGTGAGGTGACAGTTCATTCTGCAGTTCGTGTAGAACGCAGCCTGGGATGTTGTCAGGTCCCATGGATGCTGTGTTTTTGACTTTGGAGAGTGTGGTTTTTACCTCTGCAGCCGTGATTACAGGAACTTTGTATTCTTTTGGTATAGAGATGGGCTCTTTAGGGGGTGAGAGGGGGGTAATGTGAGCACTGAAGCTATCTGCCAGGATGTTGGCAATATCAGTTGGTTCTGTATATTTAGTGCCATTGTGCTGTAACTCAGAGCAGATCTGAGTGTTGTCATTGACAGTCTTGACATAGCTATAGAATGCTTTGTGGTTGTCTTTAGAATCAGTGGCGATTTTGTTTTCGTAACTAGCTTTGGAGGATTTTATGAGGGATCTCAGCTTCTCACTGAGGCTGACCAGGGAGTTCCTCCAATCATGGGATTTTACTCTTTTTTGCAAGAGTTTCTTTTTTCTGTTGTAGAGTTTATTTATGGCAGGGGACCACCAGATTGGCTTCCTTTTTTTGGAGGATAGCATCTTGGTTCTGTTAGGGATAGCACGATCCATGCACTTGTGTAAGTGCTTATAAAGTGCATTTGTGTAGGATTCAACAGTCATACCTCTATTGTCCATCTGCATGGGTGTCGTGAGGTTTGCCACTTCTGTCTTAAGAAGTGTGAAGTTGGCTTTGGAGAAATTTTTTTATGGTGGTTTCCCTAATGGGGGATGGGGATGGGATGTGGATGTCTAGGGTGATTAACTTGTGGTCAGATCTGACCAACAAGGAATTGACCTCTGGTGTGGAACACCGGTCACCCATGTTGGTAATGACCAGGTCTAGGATATTGCTGCCCCTGGTGGGGGGTGTGGATAAGTTGATCCAAGGCATTGGAATTTATGAATTTCAGAAAACGTTGAGCAAAAATGTTGGTACATGAGTAGTTTTCCCAGTTAATGATGGGGTAGCTGAAATCGCCCATTATTAGGGTGTTGGGTTGCAGCCTAATATTTTCCAATGTATCAAGAAATGAGGAGTGGGAATCCTGGGGCATGGTGGGGGATCTGCAACAAGTTACAATTTGGATTGAGGTCTTGCCCAGAGTTAGTTGCACTTGAATAATCTCGGATGCATTATGCTGAGCAACTAGCCTGGAGCTGTGGAGATCCTTAATGAATATGGACACGCCTCTGCCTTTAGTGTTTTGGTCCAGGTTAGGTGGCTGAAAGGTGTGGCATGAATTATAGCCTTGTAATGCAGGGGTGTTCTCTGAAGCCTTGAACCAGGTCTCTGTCACTGCACAGATGTTGATGTTCTCCATTTTAAGGAGTGCCTCGAGTGAATGCATTTTGAGGTTTAGACTTCTAGCATTGAGTAGCATTACCCTCAGATTTTGCTTGCTTGTACCTGTTAAGGTGGTGAATTTGTCATTTGAACCTTGCCTAAAAAAGGCACTATAGGGGTGGCAAGAGCCTTAGCCAATATCCAGAAGCCCAAGGGCGACAAGTGCAAGCCATCTCTGGCAAAGCATCGTGGTCTGTCAGTCATGTCATCCCAGGCAGACAGATACTGGATCCCCTTAAAAAGACACCAGAAGTTAGCCAGTTGTTGAAGTCAATCATTTTGTCCTTGTACTGTGGTATAATTCTGGGTGATGACAGGATGCTACTCAGGGTTAGAGTCATACCTGCCTGGGCTACAAGA